>NC_088907.1:2704740-2887175 GCF_037157495.1 Lathamus discolor
TGGCTCAGGCTGCCAAGTCCTGGGATGCTATTCCTAGGCTGCCATACACGGCAGCACCAGAACCGCAGCCTGGCTGCCTGACCGTGCCACCGGTTTATAGTGGGGTGCATCTGGGGTGGAGGAGAAGCCTCCAAGCTACCATAGGGCGCCCAAATGGGTCCCTTCCTTGCTGCAGCCTGGGACCCGCAGCTGTGCCCTTCCCAAACCCACCGCACCATGAAAAGCTGCCAAAGAGCCTTTTCCAGGGAGCAAAACTTCCCCAAACGTGCCTGCTTCGGAGGGCATCCCATCAACCCACCCTGGATCCTTGCTCCCGAACCGCAGCAGCGTCCCGGCGCGCTGTGGCGGGGGGGAAGGTTGGGACACAAAGGACATTCTGTTCCCTGCTCTCCCCTTAAATTATCCTGCCACATGGAGTAGATCTCGGTGCTATTTTTAGGCCTGGCTTCTTTAATTATTGAGAAAGGTCTTGAAGGATCTCTTGAAGGCGAGGAGATGCTCACCCCCCGGTGCTCACCAGGTATCCCTGCCCATTGCCATCCCCGCTTTGCCACTTGAATCCTGGGACACCAGCTCCTGCCTGCGCTTTGCTTCCCCGCAGGGATGAGCACGGGGATGGGGAGAGCCAAGCTGGGCTTTGAGCGACAGCTCTACGCAAGCACAGCAAGAACCGCGCAAGGAAGCGGCTCCCATAGGATCGTGGAATGGTTTGGGTTGGATGGGACCTTGAATCTCATCCAGTGCCATGGGCAGGGACACCTTCCACTAGAGCACGTTGCCCCAAGCCCCATCCAACCCGGCCTTGGGTGCTGCCAGGGATGGGGCAGCCACAGCTCCTCTGTGCCAACGCCTCAGCACCCTCACAGGGAAGAAATGCTGGATCCAGGCTAAGGAAAACCAATGCCATCCCAGCAGCGGCTTCCACCAGAATCCACCGGTTTCATTTTTAACTAAACCAGCCACTTTTCTGGCTGGAAAACGACCTTCTTCCCCGCTCGCCGAGTGAATGGCAATGGCAGATTTCCTTTCTGCTCTTTCAAACCATTTCCTTTCATATCTCCTTATTTCCCTGACAAAAAGCCAAGCAGAGAACGGCCTTTCTTTGCCATTAAAGGCTCATGGTCAACATGAGGACTGCTGAGATTTCAGCCAAATAACCCCTAATGAAGAAAGAGCCGGAAACTCCCCTGGCATCACCTGCAAGGGCTTTGTCATCTCCAGTCTAACACCACCTTTTGGTCCCTGCCTGCAACCTGGCCTGCGGACTTCAAGGAAACCATTGATTTTCCCCAGCTGCCGGGAGCCAGCCGGGATTAAGTCCCACCAGCTGAGGGGATGGGATGTGCAGGGGATCTAGGATCCGTCCGTGTTTCCTGAGGAAACAAGAGGGTGAGATATATATAGTCCTGTATTTGGGCTGCTCAGCCTCCCCCATCTCCATCACATCGGGTACAAAGGTAATGATCGGCATTCCAGGCCACGTTGGATGGGGCTTGGAGCAACCTGTTCCAGTGGAAGCTGTCCCTGCCCGTGGATGAGCTTTAAGATCCCTTCCAACCCAACTCGTTCCATGAGTCTATGACACTGAGGTGCTATGGGTTGGAATTATCCTCTGCAAGAGACCCCCTGCTCACTCTAGGGTAGAACAGAGGGATAAACCCCGCTCCGCGCTAGGCATCAGCCGTGCCACAGCGTGGATACCCAACGCGGGGAGCATCTTTGGTCCAAACCCCACAAAGCCCCCTGTGCCGCGGGACCCCACCTGCATCCAACCTCGCCTCTCCCCACGGAGCTCCTAGAGTGATGCCACACAACCAGGATGCTCCAAAACGCTGTCCCAGGCTAATTCAGGAGGGCGGGATGAAGGCCTGGGATGGGCATCAAGAGGCAAAGATGCTCCAGGGCTGGAACCAGGCTGGGTTGCCTGCTGGGGGGGGGGGGAGTTGTCAGCCACTGCTCCTTAACACCCTGACAAGCTTATAACTATTTCATTTGTTACACTGTGAACCTCTTTAAATTAATGAACATAAGGTTGTCACGGTTGCTGTGGCGACGACACGTTGCTGGGGCAACGGCAGCGATGCAGAGCCTGCGGAGTGTAATCAGGGGTCAGGCTAAGGATGGAGCCAGGATGTGGGGGGGGGGGGGGTGCTGTAGGAAGGGGCAGTGAGCCCCAAAGCTCCAACCAGCCCCCCCTAAGCCATCAACACGGGGGGAAGCCACCATTGCAGCACTGTCCTGCCACTGCCACCCTGATGTGGGGGTAAAACTGCCTTGATACCAGGGTCTGCACAACCCAAGGATGCTCTGTGTGAGGCTGGAGGTGGGGAAGACATCATTGAACCACGGAATGGTTTGGGTTGGAAGGGAGCAAAGAGATCATCCGTGGAAACAAGGGCAGGGATGCCTTCCATTAGACCAGGTTGCTCCGACTCACAGATCCCATTCCTATGAGGCTTTAACCTGCCAGAGGGGAGACTGAGAGGAGCTCTTAGGCAGAAGCTCTTCCCTGTGAGGGTGATGGGATACTGGAATGGGTTGAATGGGGATGCTGCGGCTGCCCCATCCTTGGCAGTGCACAAGGCCGGGTTGGACACAGGGGCTTGGAGCACCATGCTCCAGTGGAAGGGGTCCCTGCCCGTGGCAGGGATTGGAGCTGGATGCAGGGAGTGAGGTGCAGGATGGGAGCCATCCCCTCCCCGGCACAGGGTGCGGTGGCCGCTCTGCGCTTGGGGCAATGCAGCCCCAGCCCTTCTCTGTGCTGGGACCCGAACCGGAGGGTGTGAGAGGGGGGAAAAAATGGGGTGGGGAAGGCAAGTTTCGGGGCTGGGGATTTCTCTGTGTCCTGGGGAGGGAGGTTTGGTCTCAGCCAGAGCCATCAGCACAGAGGTGGGGAGCGCCGCCACCGCAGTGACATCCCCAAGGTCGCTGCGACATCGCAGGGCTCTGGATGGGCTCTTTATATACCCTCTGTGTTGTTACATACATGTGATTTGTGGGAGTGTTTGGTTTTCCTTTTATATAGATAGATTATACACCACAGAATCATAAAATCCCAGCCTGGTTTGGGTGGAAAGGACCTTAAAGCTCATCCAGTTCCAACCCCTTGCCATGGGCAGGGACACCATCCACTGGAGCAGCTTGCTCCGAGCCCTTGTCCGACCTGGCCTTGAACACTGCCAGTTCAAACCCATTTTGTGCCCTAGCTTTTGACGGCCCCTTCGTGCTGGGCTGCCGGAAGGAGGGATGACCCGTTGCCATTGCCCCCTTTGGGGCTCGTGATGCCAAGGGCACCCGCGTCCCCGAGCCTGCCTCTTTGTGCTGAGGTTTCATAAGCGCGCACGTGCGCGATGCTGCACCACAGATGATCCTTCAGAAGCCTCCTGCCTGTCAGGGGAATGGCTAAATATTGCTGTTTTCCCCCCAAAACATCACTCGTCAGAACGGGGAAAGGGAGAGGGGGGCAGAAAGGCAAAACCAACCTCCATGAAAACCCCGAAACCCACGGGTTTGAACAAAAGCCGCCTCGTTGCGGGCAGGATGCACCCTCCGGCGTGGAGCCACACAGCCCGTGGGGCTCTGCTGGGATGTAGCACACCGCGAAGCCCAGTTTCCATCCTCCTGACGGGAGGTGAAGCACGTGGAGCCTCATGGGGATGCTTTGCCTTTGCTATCTCCGGAGGATATCGACCGCCGGAGAAGCAGGGAGCAGAGCGGAGCCTGGCTCTCCTCGTGTCCCAGATAACGCTGTCACCCCACAGGAACCAGGCTCGGCTCAGCAGAGAGGCCAAAGGGTGAAGGAGATCTGTCAGAGCCTCCCTCCTGCTGTGGGATACCCGGGAGGGACGAGTGGCCGTGCTCTGCTCTCCATCACTCACCATCCACCGAGAGCATCACCCGGGGTCCCTCGCTCCCCCTCTGCCCGAGCTCAGCACCACGGTGCTGGTTTTTCCAAGAGGCTCATTCCCAAGAGCCGGATGTGACCCGGCAGCCAAACCGCAGCTTCCCCTTCCAGCAGCACCCGAGTCAGCATCATGTGCCTCGGGCCGTGCTCCCTCCATCCCTCTGCTTGCCTTAAGTATAGGCAAGAATTAAACCCAAAAGGCAAGGAAGGGGGGAAAAAAAGCACCAAAAGCTTCAAGTTAGGGCCAGCTTCAGAGAGGAAAAGACCAACAAAACCTGCTCCAGCAGCAGTCAAGGCTAAGCACATAGCAAATGCATCCATTCCCAAAGGATTCGGCACCTTCCCACTGCAGCTGCTGCTGACCCGTGATGTGACCTTGGGCTGCAGCGACCGCTGGTACCTCTCTCACGGTGCTGGGGGCCATGGGGAGCATCCATGCTCCCATCCTGCAGGGTCCCTGGCCCTAAGCTCAAAGTCACTTGTGCAGGAGGTACCCGCTGGCTCTGAACCTCTCCGGGCACGAGGGACTAATCCTGTTGTACAGATTAAGGAAGCATCTTGCCATGTGATGGGGTGGAAATAGCGCCCGAGGCTTTTCCCTGCTCCGACCCACGGCTATCCCGACTTAGAATCATGGAATGGTTTGGGTTAAAGGGACCTTAAAACTCATCCCGTTCCACGGGCAGGGACACTTCCACTGGAGCACCTTGCTCCAAGCCCCACAGCCAGGGATGGGGCATTCACGGACTCCTCCCTCGCTATGATCCCCTTCGATTGTTAACCCTCATCCCAGGATTTACTTCCTCCCATTCCCCAGGTGCAGAGCTCGGTTGCTCCTGCTCCATCCCAGGACCAACCTGCGCCCCCCTCCCCGTTCCCTTGGCACCCCCACCTCCGCTCCCTAATCCCCCCTAATCCTCATCCTCTGCCTCCGCCTCGCAGAGCCCGGATGGCGCTGCCTGCTCCAGCTCGGCAGCGCAGATAACTCACTATCTCCCACCCCAATCTCTTCCAGAGTCTATTTTCTTCCTGCCCGGAGCTGATTTCTCTCACCTAATTGCCCGGAAAGCTCTTTTCCCTTCCTCTAATCAGCCTGGAGCAGACTTGCTGGAGATAATTGTGCTGAGACCTGAGCACCCTCCTCATCTCCGTCTCTTCAACACTCCCCTTTCTTCCCTGAACTCAGCTGCCGGAGCTGCCTTCCTTGGTCTATTACAAGGCTCTGTTGAGTTACTTAAGCGCTCGTGCCAATGGGTACCCGCATCCCAGAGCATCTGGGACAGGCCGTGGCTCAGCGTAACCGGGCTTGCAGCGAATGGGCTTGCTCCAGGTTGTACAATGGTGTGAGCAGGAGCGAAACCTGCTGCTTCCCTCGCTTCTGTTTGCCCCGAGGAGCTGCATCCCACGACGGGCTGCATCCCACTGCCCACAGCCACCAATACGCTCATCTTTAGGCCACGCTGTGATTTGACCTCAGAGCAGCCTTCCAGTGGCTGAAGAGGGATTACAGGGATGCTGGAGAGAGGTGCTCGTCATCAGGGACTATAGAGACAGGACAAGGGGCGATGGGTTCAAACTGAAACAGGGGAGGTTTAGATTGGATATAAGGAAGAAGTTCTTTACTGTGAGGGTGGTGAGGCCCTGGTTGCCCAATGGGTTGTGAATGCTCCATCCCTGGCTGGTCATTCCAACCCCACGGCAGGGGGTTGGAACTCAATGGTCTTAATGTCCTTAACCCTCACTGTTCCAGTATCAAGCTCCAATAGCCCATCACACCCAACCCGATGCCCAAGGGTCCCTGCAGCCCTTGGGGGACCCAGCTGGGACCGTTTTCCTCCCATCCACCCCATTGCAGCCCCATGGAAGGAGCCATGGGGGTTGTGCCCCCAGCTCTGGTGCCCGGTTCTCGCTATCACCAACCTCATCCCCCTTCCCAGGCTCATGCAGCCACTGTTTGCTTCTGGTACCCAACTGCCCTCAGTCTCTGATGCTCCTTCCATCAAGTCGGTACCAAGGGCCACCAGGACCTTTCCTTACAGCCACCACAACATCTAAACCCTCGGGGCCTTCACCTAATTGGTGTAAAACCCGATTGCTGTCTCTAATCGCTCCCAGACCCTGATGCACGGATCTAATCGCTCCAAAGCCCTCTCACACCTCTCTGTGCATCCTCCTCCATAGGTTCCACCCCCCCTTCCCCTCCCCGCAGGTGGCTTGGATCTCTTGACTCCCTAATCCCTAATGCTTGATCTCTTTAACTAATCCAGGCAGGATTTGGCACCCCGCTCCCCTGCCCTAATGCTGGCAGGAGTGAAAACCCCACCCTGGACCAATTCCCTCCATCTTTCCCCCTTCCTCAAAGCAGCAAAGCCCAAACCATCGTGGGTGTGTGTTGGGAGGGGTGTTTCTGCCTGTTCCTCCCCTCCGATCCCCATGGGGGTCACAGTCCCCTCTGGATGGGATGTGATGGGCAATGGGGTGATGCCAAAGGAATCTCCCCTTGCTGCCGGGACGGGGTGCACCGGCTCGACCAGTTCCCACCCTGCTGCACCCATGGGAGGGGAAGCGCCGGGACATGGGATGGGGATGAAGGGAAGGGGCTTTGTGCCGCTGCTGCTCCCATAGCTCCATCAGGAGCCCTTGCTGGCAAAGGGATCCACTGCGGCCTTGGGGCTGGAGCACAGCTCACCCCAGCCGCCTCTTTCCTCCTGGTGAGTCACAGCCGCTGGGTCAAGCAGAAGAAGCTGCATGGAAAGGAGGGGGGGCACATTCACAAGCACCAGGGGGGCCGGAGCCCAGCTCCAGCCCCAGAGCTCGTTCCTTGCCCCGGAGCATCCGTGCTGAGCAAACCTTCCCCTTCCCATGGCCCTGGTCCCTGCTGGCTCAGCAGCACAAGGGGCTGTGGGGGGGTGAGTCAGGGCTTGCTCCCGGTCCAGCTCAGCCCCATAGGGGAAGGGGTTTGGGGTGCAAAGCGCTGCCTCCCCCCCCCGCCCCATCCATCCATCCAAGGGGTCGGATGTGGCTGCAAATCCCAACTCCAACCTCCCCTCGCTTCCGTTTTCCTTGCTCCTGCCACCTGGGCATGAGCCAAAGCTGCCCCCAGAGCTGCTGGGATGGAAACTGCACCAAGGAGGGGATGGGGCTGCAAAGGAGCTGGGAATTGGGGCTCACCTGGAGATGCTACAGCAGGGGTAGGAGAGCTGGGGCCTGATCCTTGCTCCCTCCCTTTGGAAGTGGAAGTGAATCCCTGTGCTTGAGGGTTTCCCCACACCCCCCACAGCTCCTGGGGGGGGGGGGTTTAACCCCCCTGCGATGGCTTCAGGTGCCACCAAAGCCCCCCCTGCGCCCAGGGAGGGAGGAGGCAGGAGGATTCCCAGCCGCTTCCCAGGTCCCTGCCTTTCGCATGGGAGCGCATTCCCAAAGCGGAGCAATGGGAATTTGCTGTGTTTGTTTGCAATCCAGCGCTGACCCCGGGACTGGGAGGAGAATGAGTCAGCTCGGAGCAGGATTCCTCCTCAGGCCTCTCCTTCCAGCTCCCACAAGCTCCATTTGGAGACAGAGCAACCAAAGGGGTGAATTAAATTGGTGCTTGGGAGCAGGGACAGGCTCCAGCCTTCCCGAGCCTGGTGCGGAGCAGGATGGAACCCATAGAACCCCCCCCACCCCTCAACGCAGGGGCTCGCAGGAGGATGCTGCCCGCATCCCCAGGAGCTCAGCGCTGCTGCTGCAGCCCTCCAAGGGTTAAAGCACAGCCCCGGTGCTCCTGGTCCCCAGGGGCAACGTCTTCACCCAGCCCCTGGTTGCTCTGCCTTGGGGATGCCTGGGGGCACAGAGCTCCTGCGCTGAGGGATGGCAGCCCCAGCCCAGCTCTGCGGGAGCAGCAGGGATGCTGGGAGCATCGCATCCTTCCCAAGCCCGCTCTTGGCACCTTTCCCTTCCTCATCCCAGCCCCAGCCTGGCCCTCGGGAGCCTGGTTCCATCCCTCCCTGCCTGAAACCAAGCTCCGGGAGACAGAAAGTGATTTCACCCTGCGGCTTGGGACCGATATAAAGGGGATGAATCCTGCTCTGGATGGAGCCGGGGGCACCCACACTCAGCAGCCACCCCTCCACAGCACTTCTGGACAAGAAGGAAGGGGATGAGATGGGGTACTCCCCATGCTCCTAGGGAGCAGCAGAGCAGGCTGCCTTCCCCATGGGCAAGAATCCATCCCTCTTAAACCACCCTTTGCTGCTCTGAGGGCCAGGTCCCTCTCAGAGGATGCCACAGCCCATGGGGGCAAAGCAAGCGCCCATCCCAGCCTCACCAAGGAGGTGAGCACAGATGTGACCGCATCCATCCTCCTCCTTCCCCCCATTCCCACAGCAGGGCTGGTACCCAAGCTCCTCACCATGGAGCGCTGGTACCCGGGATGCTCCAGCCTGGCATGTCTTCCCGGCGTTGCCACGGCAACGGCAGAAACACAACAAACAGCAACAACACACTGCAGACAGTCGGCAAACATTCCCTCTTATTTCCTCCCCGGTGCGGTTTGTGCTTTTTCCCCCCTTCTCCCACGAGGAAGCTGCTGCCATAGGAAGGGAACGACAGCACCATTCGGGAGCATCCCGCACCATCCCGGCCGGAGCTGCCATTGCGAAGCCCTTGGAAAACTGTGAACCCTGAACAGAACCCGAGCAGGATTGAGCCACTCACCTCCCTCTTTAGTGCTGCAGGTGAGGTCCTGGGGTGCTGAGTAAGGTGAACCCCTCCTCTTACAGCCGCTGGGACATTGGAATGCCCTCACCTCCAGGCTGGGATGCACCCGGTCCAGTCTTCTACAGCAGCCTCTACCCAAGTGGGTGCTCTCAGCACCCTTTTGCACAGGCCAGGGAGGCCGTGAGCATCCTCAAGGCTGAAGCAGGAGCAGGGAGAGGGTTGGGACTCGGCCCCATGTGCCCATGGAGGGGTTCTGGGTGCTTGGACACCCCGAGGCAGTGCCGCAGCCACGGCAGAGCAGGGGATTAGTGGGTGCAGCGCGGGGCGCGGGCTTTCCAAACGGGATTAGCATCGCTGCGGCACGTGATGCCGGAGCGGAGCAGTGCTCCGGGAATGCGGCCTTGGAGCCAGCACCTGCAGGAGCAGAGCTCCCAACAGCCCCATTCTGAGCCCAATTGAACAACCTGGCTTCCCACTGGGGTCTGGGGGTCCTGCAGGGGTGCTGGGGTGGGCAGAGGATGCTGCCGGGACAGCGAGCTCCCAGCCCTACGGCCCTATACACACACATGGGCTCCGATGCACAGCTCTGTTAACCCTCTTTCATACCCTTTCCTCCCTCTTTATTTTAAAGCCCACCCCTTGGGCAAGCTCCTTTCATCGAAGCCCAGCCTGGTTTAGGTTGGAAGGACCTTAAAGCTCCTCCAGCTCCAACCTCCTGCCATGGGCAGGGACCCCTTCCACTGGAGCAGGATGCTCCAACCCCTGTGTCCAACCTGACCTGGAGCACTGCCAGGGATGGGGCAGCCACAGCATCTCCATTCAACCCATTCCTACGTCCCATCACCCTCACAGGGAAGAGCTTCTGCCTAAGAGCTCATCCCCATCTCCCCTCTGGCAGGTTAAAGCCATTCATTCCCCTTGGCCTGTCCCTACCTGCCCTTGTGGCAATTCCCCCTCCCGTCAAGGCTGTGCCATGGTCACATCCAGGACCCTGCAGCGAGAGGACTGGTGGGCACCTCCGGTCCCTGTGATGCTGCAGGGTGCTCAGAGCGCCCAGAGCCGCTGCGTTCCCCCGGCTTGCAATGACATCTAGTGGAGCTGCCTCGGGAGATGGCTCAGCCCCAGCGAGCTGATGGGCTCCTTCAGCATTCCTGGTGCTCAACTTTCCCCTCCAACCTCCTCTTCCCGGAGCCAGCACGGAGTTCCAAAGCATGGCACAGCTTTCCATGAGCCAGAACCATCGCCTTTTCCCCAGCACCACACCAAGTCCCCTCCAGCCTGTGCTGAGATTGAGGCAAGGATGGAGAGCTGGGGGTTCTCATCAGCATCCTTTACATCAGGCTCCAGCCCCAAAGCGTCACAAATGAGTAGTTTTGGGGTGGCAAGTGGCTGCTGGTGACAAATAAACCCCCCCTCAAGGCACAGATGGAAGAACACCGATAGATGGGGACCAGAAGAACAAAGGCAAAGGAGGTAACCAGTACCAGGCACCCAAGTGTCTGAAAGTGGCCTCAATTCCCCTTGCAAGAGCAGAGACGATGCCTCAGGGCTGAGTCCAGCTTTGGGGATGGAGGAACCAGCACCAGGGAGAGGAGAGGACCACAACGCTGCTGGGAGGAGAAAGCAGCACCCAAGAACGGTGTTGTTTGATAGAGAGGTTTATTTAGGGCACGTGAGCAGAGGCAGCAGAGCAGGGATGCAGCGCACACACACACAGAGCAGCTTCGAGTTAAAACCCCATCAAAACCCCATGAACATCAAATCCCAAAGACAAGAGACCCTCAATGCCAAGGTCCCAGGGTACCATTAACCCCCTTGGAAGGAGCTTCCATGGAGGACAAAGTGCTTTAAAGGCAGCTCTGGCCAAACTCAACCATCCTGTAACAGTAACTCAGCACCAGAGCACGGCCCCAGGGGACAGAGCAGCCACGATCCTGGCTGAGACAGGGCCTTGGGCTTCACACCACAGCACGGTCCGGAGGAGAGGATGCATCCCTGCTCCTATGCCCCAAGGACAGGAGCAGCTCTGGAGCCCCCTTCCTCTGGTTCTGCTCCCAGCCTGCAGGAGCAGGCAGGGAAATCCATTGTGAAACCCCAAACCTCTCCTATTGCACCTTCATTTACCAGAGACGGGCCCTGGGGGGGGCCGCACAAGTTACCACCTCCATCCTCCCCCTCTGTCTACCCCTATAATAAAGTCTAATTCTGACCTTTCCCCACCTTTAAGTGGGAGGAAGAAATATATATATATTAAAATACCTTTATTTCATCACTAAAAGCACCTGTAGTGTTTGGAATGCGGAGCATCCTCGGGCAGCCCAAGCACCCCCCCACACTCCAGGTTAAAGCTATAGAAGCTGCAGGAGCCGCATCCTTCCTGCAGGAACAGTGGGTACCAGCTCTCATCAGCGTGAGCCAAAGGACTTGGTGGGGGGCCAGGGAAGGGAAACTTCAGTGCAAGCAGCAGCTTCCCCCCCACAGGGACACGATGCCCCAGGACCACTGACCCGGAGGCTTCTCTTTGGCATCTTTGACCCCCCCCCCCCTCCCAACCCACCCCATTACTTCTTGAAGAACTTCTTGTTGAGGAGGAAGATGAGCAGGTTCACGTTGACCTTGGCCTTATCGAACATCTTCATGACTGCTACACCCTCGTATTGCAGCTGCAGCAGGTCCTGGGGCAGAGGAGACCGTCACCACCACCCACCCTGCACATCCCACCCGCAGCATCCCGGTCCAGCATCCCCCAGGGACAAGGGGACCAGCACGGAGCTGGGTTTGCCCCATGGAGGTGCATGGTGATGTTGTCCCCATGGGCTCCAAGTCCACCCCAAGACCCAGCCGGCTGTGGGGACACCATCAAGCCCTGGGGCACCATGATGTGCTCCCTACCTGGTAGTGCAACTGGAACCTCTCCATGTCGATCCCCATGAACTTGGCTTTCACCTGGAAGCGGCCCGATTCCTCGCAGGGGATGATGTCAAAAATCACGTTCCTGAACCTAAAGGGACAGAGGCACCGGCTGCCAAAAGGGGCTTCATGGCTTTAAACACAAGCAAGGAGCAGGTCACCCACCCAGTACAATCCAGACCCACAGCCCAAACCCCTTCCAAATCCCAGCTCACGCAGTCATGGAATGGTTCCGGTTGGAAGCGACCTTCAAGCTCACCCAGTCCCAACCCCGTGCCATGGGCAGGGAAACCTTCCAGGCTATTTTCCTCTCCTTGCCCACTGCAATAGCTCAATCCCATGGGATGGACCAGGGGCTACGTACTGGCTGTGGGGCAGGTCCTCTATCTCCAGCAGCACTCCCTTCTCGAAGAGCCGGGCCGCAGTGTAGTGCAGTGATTGCAGCTTCTTGTTCTTCCCACTGACCCTTGAAGAGAAGAGCCCATGGAGCTGCTCTCCAGGCACTCATGAGCCTTGGGACCCCCCAACAGCAGCTCCAGGACTCAGAGCATCCAGAGAGCAATTAGAGGGGTTTCGGTAAGGAAACGTACCTGGTGCTGGCTGCCAGGTTGTCGAGGCAGGTCTTGATGTACTGGTTGTAATAATCAATTTGCTCCTCGTAAAACAAGGTCTTGGCATTGAGGCCCTGCAGGGTCTGTCTCAGCTTCAGGAGCTCCCCTTTGCGATGCTGCCGGTAGCGCCTCTGGTTCCGGATGTCCTGGGGGCAACGATGCCAATAGAATTCATTGGGAGCTTTACGGAAGCATCAAGATGCTCAGAGAAGCTGCAGCTCCCCCCATCCCCGGCACTGTTCAATGGGGCCTGGAGCAACCTGCTCTAGGGGAAGGTGTCCATGCCCACGGCACGGGGTTGGAGCTGGGTGAGGGTCTTTAAGGTCCCTTCCAACCCAACCCATTCCAGGGATTCTATGCCCAGAGCAGGAGCTCAGGTGGGTTTAGAGGCGACCTCCTTGTCCCCAGCCCACCTTGGCCAGCTCATTGATGAGCTCCTGGTACTGATGGGCCGAGTCCAGCAGCCCCAGGCTCTCCAGGCGCCGCAGGTTGCGGATGATCTTGCGCTTCTTCTCCTCCATGGACAATTGGCTGTTGGCAGCCAGGGACCGGTTGCGCTGCAGCTTGGCCGGGGTCTGCGCATCCCGCAGGGCTCTCCTGTGCATGAGGTGGGCATGGGAGGCTTCCTGGGGATGAGGAGAGGGAGAGCGTGGAGCGTGGCTGGAATGGGATGCGAGGAGATGGAGCAATCACCCCCCCACACACACACAGGAGCCTCTGCCTATCTGCTGCCTCTGAAGAACAGAGCCACACCAGTGCTGGAGCACGGAGCCTTAGGGCTTGGACACCTTTCTGCCTTCTTTGCTCTTGCCCCAAGCACTGTGTTAGCCCAACCCCAGCAGCCGCACTGCACATCCCACCTCATGCTCCGAGGCCCGTGTCCACAGGATCTCCGGGAGGGAATCTCCTGGCTGGGACTGGATCACATCCACCAGCATCTGCTTGGTGCTGGAGGCCAGAGGGAGAGAGGTCAAGGACCCGGCTCCAGCCCATCATTCTGCTCCACTGGAGCAGCACCTCCAGCTGCATCCCAAGGGTTTCCTGCCCTCTTTGAGCATCCCAACCCCGTGGAGCCTGCAGAGCCCATGCTCACCTCAGCAACAAGCTCCTGCTGTCGCTCTCCTCGCTGCTGGCCACTGGCACCAGCTTCCCGCTGAGGGTGAGGGACATCTCCACCTTGCCGAGCTGGGAGAGCATCTCCTCGGCGCTGGCATCCATCGGGCTGGGAGCGTTCTCCCCTGCGAGGGCAGAGAGAGCCCGAGTTGGCCTCCGAGGAGTGGTTTTCCCCATGCCCAAAGCAACCCAATGAGAGCTGGGAGGAGGAAGCAGCTCGGAGGAGGCTCCATCCTCCGAGGCGCTGGACCCCAGGGCTGTACCCACCGAGCAGGGCCTGGAGCGTGGGGAGCTCCCCGAGATCCTCCAGCAGCGCGTGCAGGGGGTCCCCGTGCTGCGGCGCGATGGAGTCCTGGTGCTGGAGCAGAAGCTGGCGGGGAGGGAGCGAAGTCAACGGGGCAGGAACAGGGAGAAAGGGCGGCGGGGAACAATCGCACCCAAGGGGGAAGGAAGGACAAGGACAAGCAGCAGAGAAGCTGCAGAATAAATTGCTTGCTTCAAAAGGGGTTGGGGAAAGGGCCAGGAGGAGCTGCGCTGGTGATGGGATAGAGGAGATGCAGCAGAAAGCCCAGGAAGTGGGAGCAGAAGAAACAGAGCCTGCCCGAAGCAGAGCACTGTGTGCCCTTCTGGGGTCCCAACATAAGGGGGACACAGAGCTCTTGGAGCAAGGCATGGAGCAGTGAAGTTCAGGTTGGAGATCGGGCAGAAGCTCCCCGTGACAGGGGCTTGGAGCTGGATGAGCTTTGAGGTCCTTTCCAACCCAAACCAGTTTGGGATCCTGGGTTTGAGGATGAGTTCGATGCCCTCACCTTGTGCGTGTTGATGAGCTCCCCCAGTGTGATGTAGATAACGGGTTTGGCCACTGCCACCATCTCCGAGTACTCGTCCATGTTAAACCTCTCCTCCGGCTCAGGGACGCAGCAGGCAGCAGAGATGAACCTCCTGCAGAGACGGGGACAAGAGGAAACGGCCTCAAGCTGCACCAGGGCAGGTTTAGATGGAGCTGGGGACCAGCCCCTTCCCCATCGGAACAGGCTGCCCAGGGCAGGGCTGGAGGAAGTGGTCACCCAGTGCCATGGGTTCGTGGTGGCCTTGGCAGTGCTGGGCAGTGACCGGACGGGATGATCTTCAAGGTCTTTTCCACCCTGGTTGATGCTCTGGTTCTATAACTCTAAGGCAGCTCAGCCCCAAACCCCCCCCCCCAACCCTCAGCATCCCCCTGCCATGGTGATGCCCACCTGAACCGCTGGTGGGTCTCCTCCAGGTACCGGTTGATGCCGCAGAGATGCGCGGTGTCCCCATCGAAGGGCTTGCGCGCGGCCGCGTGCTGCAGCACCTTGGCGATGGAGCCCAGGCTGCGGCGCTGCTCGGGGTGCAGGCTCGCCCCGGCGCACAGGTCCACGATGTCGAAGCCGTCGGGGGCCACCACGGCCGGGTTCATGTAGCGGTAATAGAGCAGGTTCCCCACGACCTAAGGCACGAGGCAAGGCAGGGTGATGGGGAGCAGGCTCATGGCCAAGGAAGGGGTAGCTCAGCAGGGACGGGGGCTCCATCCTTGCACTGATGCTCCTGGAGGGGAAGCAATGCAGGCCAGAGCCCACCATTGGGAAAAGGGTGGCTTGAAGGGGTTTTTAAGTCAAGAGGACTTGATCTTTGAAAGGGAGCCTGGACCTTTACATGCACATTCAATGGGATGCCCCCATGCTGTGCAGACCCCCCCCTCAGACCCGGGGTACCTTGTCAATGTCCTCTGCCGAAGCCTCGGGGAACTTGTCAGCCAAGGATGTCCTCAGGGTTTTGGCCATGTAGCGCATGCCATAGCTAAGGAGAGGGCTGTCAGCGTGTGGGGCAGCAGCAGCTCGGCCACCCTGCCCCATCCCTACTGCCCATCATCCCCCCTTCGGGGGACGGAGGAGCCCATAGCAGGGGCTGGTGGCTGCAGCATCCCTCAGCCAGGAGGATGGAGCCAGTAAATACAGGGCCAGGAAGCCCCCCCATCACCCAACCTCCCTTTCCATGGCCTTCCAGCCAGCAGCACTGCAGGGATGTGCCCAAAGACCCTCGAGATACGTACGGGATCTTGTCTACAGAAGAGGTGATGGCAGAGACAAACTTGTCCGTCATCATGAGGAGGTTGTGGATGGAGATATCCAACCGCCTTTGGACCTCGGGGTAGCTGAGAGCCTGCTCGGGGCTGACCTCATACGGGAGCTTGCTGTGAACAGAAAGCCAAGGTCCCCATCACCATCCCGACACCCATCCTCACCCCGTGGGCTGGGTTAAGGACAGAGCCCTCCTTGCCCTGACCTTTTCTGGCCGCTCTGCGACTCGCTCTGGTTGATCCAAGCCTTGTAGATGTCCACAGGGTCGGTGCGGATGCTGAGGGTCTTGTCCTGCAGGACCTGCTGCACCGGGGCCCCCAGGATGTGCCGCAGGGCGTTCTGCCCGCGGGCGTTGCGGTAGAAGCTGACCACCATCCGGATGACCGTGGCGTTCCCCAGCAGGATGTCATGGACGTGGTCCACCTTGGAGCTGGGGAGAGGCAGGATGGGTGGTGTAAAGGGGATGGGCTTGTTGGAGCACGACCACTGGGGATGGTCTCCAACGCAGGAGGCAGCAGCCAAAGGACATCGCTGCATCCGAACTGCTGCCCCTGCTTCAGCCTTTTCCCGGTCCTGAACGCAGGAGAGGGACCTGGAGGGTATCCCTATGGGATGCACGCACCTGATCTCCTCCTGCAGCGCTGCCTTGAAGAGCTGGAGCAGCAGGAAAGCCTCCCGTGGGGTGGACGCGTAGTTGTAGAGCGTGAAGATCACCGACTCCATGAACTTGGTGGACTTGCTCTGGGGCATCTGGAAGATGAGCCTGGCCAGGTACCCGGGCTGCGTCTGCAGGGATGAGGAACACCAGCATCACCCCAAAGGCCACAGGGTGCCAGGCTCCCTGGCTCTGATGGGCACCGCAGAGCCCCACCTGCAGCAGGTAGAAGAGGTGCTGATAGGCCTCCAGCTTCTGCCGCTTCTCCTTGCTGAGCGACTTGAGCCCCTTCTGCTTGTCCATGGACATCAGCTCCGAGAGCTGCTCCTTGTTCTTCTTGGTCAGCTTCTTGCAGTGGCAAACGACCTCCTGGAGCCACACGGGCAGAGGGGAGAGAAGCGCTGGGGCTTGCCAAGCTCTCCAGCAAAGAGCCTCAACGCTCCCCCATCCCTTTCACCACCCCAAGCTGTGATGCTAAGGAGGGGAGGACCAGCTCTGCAGCATCAGGGGGCCCAAGGTCGTCCCTGTGCTCCCCAACCTGCAGCGTGATCCTGTTCTTGACCAGCAGCCCAATCTTGATGTCCATGAGGTCCAGGTCGCTCTCCAGCTGCCGGTTGGCGCGGATCCTCTTCACCACCTCCTCCTGCAGCCGCAGCACCTCCGACTCTTCCCAAAAGTCCTGCTGGCTCTGCTCCAGCAAGTGGATGAAGCGCCGGAGGATGCTCAGCGGTGGGCTCCTGGCGTGCACTGACACAAGGCACAGCACCACCAATGGGCGAGACTCAGCACCACCTCCATGGTGGACCCTCAGACCCCCTACCCAAAGCAGCATCTTCTTACACGGGACAAGGTGATGCCACGAAGCCTTTGGGTGCAAAGGCACGGCAAGATCAGCCCCAGCGCTGCTCTACCCGATGCCAAGGGCTCACACCAAGGCTCTACTTGCCATAGGGACACTGGTGGCCAACTTGCCCCCACCTCCCCGCCACCCAGGGCCAACAAGGAGGGAGGCAGAGCCCCCTTCCCAGTTAATTCGCAGAGCAGGGATGAGCAGGAACGTACCCAACATCCTGTAATCCCCGCGGGCCCTATGGGCTCGCACAAAAGCCTGGATCTTAATCACAGCTTCAACCTGCCAGGACAAACAAGGGGGTGAGGGATGTTCCCCTACGGGGAGCACCCAGCTCCCTGCTCCCACCACCAGGAATCTGCTTCCCCCAACCAACACAGCCCTTTCCCCTCTACAGAACACCTTGAACTCCTTTTGGTTCGGGATGGAATTGGGGCCAGTTTTGCTCTCATCATGCACGCAAATCCCCTTGGGCCCTTTTCCCTTCCCATCTCTCCCCCTGCAAGGATGCACCCCTTTCCCTCAGCATCATCCCCTTTCCATCCACACAGGCACATTCCCAGGAGCTCTTCGACCCCAATCCCATCACTCACGTTGTGCCTGAAGTAGCGCAGCCTCTCCTGATACCTCCTCCGAGCCATCCACATCCTCACGCCCGCCTGGATCTGGGGAAGACATTGCAGCAGTTGGAGCCAGCCCAGAGGAGGTCTCATGGAAGGTGTCCCTGCCCGAGGCAGGGGGTTGGAACCGGAGGATTGAAGGTCGTTTCCAACCCAAACCATTCCAGGACTCTCCCAAACCTTTATTGCAGCATCCTCGTTGGCCCGCAGGTAGCGCAGCCGTTCCAGGTAAGCTCTGCGCTGCTTGTACCCTCTCCAGCAGGCCTGGGCATAGACAAGACAAGCAGTTCCAGGGATGGGTGTGAGGGCACCGTGACACCCATCCTCTGCAGCACATCGGGTGAGCCCTGGCTTTGAAAGCTACGGAGCAGCAACCATCAGAGCAGCTCCCAGTGTCTGAAAGGGGCTACAAGGATGCTGGAGAGGGACCTGCATCAGGGACTGCAGCGATAGGAGAAGGGATGATGGGTTTAAACTGAACCAGGGGAGGGTTAGGCTAGATCTAAGGCACAAGCTCTTCCCTGTGAAGGTGGTGGGGAACTGGAATAGGTTGAATGGAGAAGCTGTGGCTGCCCCATCCCTGGCAACGCTCAAGGCCAGGTTGGACACAGGGGCTTGGAGCAAGCTGCTCCAGTGGACCAGTTGGAACTGGATGAGCTTTAAGGTCCTTTCCCATCCAAACCATTCTACGGTGCAGCAGAGGATGCTGCAAAGCAGGCACCCATTGCCTGCACCCATCCTGGGCTCCATCACCTGGATCCTGACGGCAGCCGGATGCTGCTCCCGCAGGATGCTCCGTCGCTCGGCCAGCTCCCGGCGGACCAGGAAGCCGCGGAGCCGAGCCTGCAGCCTCACCACGAAGGCCACGTTGGCTGCCCACAGCCGCTCCCGGTCGTGCTCTGCCGTCACTCGGGTGACAACGGCCTGCGGGGACGCAACGCAGGAGCTCAGCACCGGCAGCGCCACCGGCACCCGCTGAGCCCCATCCGCCCCGTACCTGGATCTCCTCCCGGCTCAGGTGCGTGGTGTTGATGCCACCATCGGGCGGGCGCTGCCAACTGCCCTCGAAGCTCTGCAGGCTCAGGTAGAACTCAGCACCATCCGCCAGCCGGTGCCGGATCCAGCACGGCTTCGCGCTGCCTGCACGCCAAGATGGATGGGTGCTGATGGAGACGCTGCTCCCCCCCATGGATGGGTGCTGATGGAGGTGCTGCTCCCCACCATGGATGGGTGCTGATGGATGCGCTGCTCCCCACCATGGATGGGTGCTGATGGATGCGCTGCTCCCCCCCATGGATGGGTGCTGATGGATGCACTGCTCCCCACCATGGATGGGTGCTGATGGATGCGCTGCTCCCCACCATGGATGGGTGCTGATGGATGCGCTGCTCCCCACCATGGATGGGTGCTGATGGATGCGCTGCTCCCCACCACGGATGGGTGCTGATGGATGCGCTGCTCCCCACCACGGATGGGTGCTGATGGAGGCGCTGCTCCCCACCACGGATGGGTGCTGATGGAGGCGCTGCTCCCCACCATGGATGGGTGCTGATGGATGCGCTGCTCCCCCCCATGGATGGGTGCACCCCAGGGTGATGGGATGGGGCTGGTACAACCACAGCTTTTACCTGTTTGCCTCTTGGTGGCCATCAGAGCCGCGAGCTGCTCCTGGTACCCAGCGGCACAGGCGCCCACCACCCCGCACAGGGCCACGGCGGGGTTGAGCAGCACCCGTAGGGTCTGGGTCGCCTTCCCCTCCTTGATGGCCTGGTTGATGGCAGCGATGCCCAGAGCCACTGCAGGGACAGGGGGGGTCCATGTGAGACTCTCCTTGCCTCCCCCCCCCCCACCATGGATGCAGGGGCACAACACCAGGGAGAGCACTCAACTCTTCCTGGCTGCCACCGTGTCCTCATTGGCCTTGCAGACTCCATCCTGGATCTCTTGCCACCAGAGCACAGCTCCATCATCCCCTGTGGCCTGCGAGACAGTGAGAGGACCACAGATGGGCACCCTGTGCCAGCACCTCAGCACCCTCACAGGGAACAGCTTCTGCCTAACATCCCATCTCCATCTCCCCTCGGGCAAGTTAAAGCCATTCCCCCTTGACCTGTCCCTGCATCCCGGCATCCCAAGCCCCTCTCCAGCTTTCCTGCAGCCCCTTTAGGCTCTGGAGCTGCTTTAAGGTCTCCCCTTCAGGAGCCTTCTCCAGGCTGCCCCAGCCCAGCTCTCTCATCATCATCAACATGGGTTCTGGTGAGCCCCAGCCCGCCCATCACCACCCATCCAGCACCTTCTGCCCTCCCTACACTACAGGAGGAGGCTGCTGCTGCTGGAGGGGGGGTACCACATGGCCAAGGGGATATCCCCCCCCACCCCGCCCCAACCTGGGCTTTCATCCTGCGTGCGTGGGCCAGGACGCGGTGGTAGCGCCGGGCAATGGGGAGGCTGACGTGGGGCAGGGCAGCCGCCGGCAGCAGCAGCGCCGACAGCGTCTTGTCGGGGTCCTCCTGCAGCAGCGCCTCGTTGATGAGCCTCACAGCCGCGATGCCTGCATGGCAGGGATGGGAGGGATGGATCAGCATCCCCCCCACACACACAGTGCGAGACTCTCTGCTGTCTCATTAGGGCTGGGCTCCCCATGCAACCCCCCCCGTCCCCGCTCGCCCCAATGCGGGCAGCGCTCACGGTCGTTTTCATCCTGCACTGAGGAATTGGTGGCCTTCACGCTGTCCTGGATGCTGGTCCAGCTCAAGAACTCCGCTCCTGCTGCCCGGCATCGCCCTTTGAGCTGCGCTAAGTCCTCAAAATACCTGCAGGGGACACACGGGGCATCATTTGCTTTCCAAAGGGGAGAAGGCAAAGCCTGGGGTCGGGGGGGGGGGGATGAAAGGGGCCCACACAACCTGCCCATCGCCTCCCAAGGGTCTGCCCCATAGCACCCACCCCAGACACAGCCCTCACCGCTGCGCGTTTGCATCCTCAACTCCAGCGAGCCCCAGCGCGGGGCTGACCAGGCTGCTCCAGAGCGCATCGGGGTCCCCAGCATCCAAGGCTCTGTTAACCAAGGCCACAGCCGAGAGCATCTCCACAGCCACAAACAGCTCCTCCTGCACCAGCTCACCCTGCATGGGGCAAGGCAGAGACACTGAGACCCCCATACCTCGGCCTATCAGAGGCCCTGATCCCCCCACACACACACAAAGAACGGATGGGACCCGGAGCACATCCATGGGGAGCTCACCCGCGGGTGCTGGCTCTGCAGCAGGGCCAGTTGGTGCTGGTACAGGGGGGCAGCGAGCGGGTACACTTCGGGCAGCTGGGCTGCGGGATCCATCAGCGCTCCCAACGTTTCGGCTGGGTTTCCATAACGGATGGCGGCGTTGATCCGGCTGATGGCCCCTAGCACTGCAGGAAGGCACCGGCTCCAAAAGGATGCAACCAGGCAGCAGGACCCCACCTCCAGCACCAGACCCTGCCCCAAAAGCACCACGTCCACCCCAGCTACGCACTGGCTCGCTCCTCCTCGCCTTTCCTGTTCGCCGTGAGGATCCCAGCTTCCAGCTCTTCCTGCTCCAGCAGATCCACATAGCCCAGCTCCTGCAACAAGAGCTTCTGCATCCCACAGCCCCTGCTTGTGCTGATGGAGCTGCCCCGTTCAGACCCCATGCAGGGAGATGCTGATCCCCACTGCCCCCCTGCTTTGGGGGACCAGCACCTAAACACCCCCCCCAAGGCTCCTCCAGCCCCTACCAGTGCCTTCTGCTCCCGGTCCATGCTGAGCTGCTCCAAGTAGCGCTGGACATTGTCACGCTGGAGGCAGCGCAGGGCAAGGAGCGGGTCCTGGAGCGCACGGTGCAGCGCCAGCGCATCCTGCTGCTCCAGGGCATCATCCACCTCCTCCAGAGCTCCGTGCACTAGGACAGGACATGGACACCCGGAGGAGGTGAGCAACTGAATCATCACCCTTGTGCTGCAGGCCCTGCGCCTTGTCTGGCCCCTTCTCCATCACCTCAATGTCTCTGTTGTAGTGAGGGGCCCAGAGCTGAGCACAGGATTGTTAGCAGCGAGTATTAAGAACTGCTAATTTCCCTTTGGGAAAGCACCAAAAGACCCAACCCAGGCCCCCCAACACACCTGAAGCCTGAACCGATGGCTTCTTTCTGCTGTGCCCCCCCCACCCCAGGCAGGCTCTCCCTGCAGCCCTGGGTACCACAGGTAGGGGTGGCACAAGCTTTGCTCTCACCATTCACTTTGTTGATGTGGCCTTGGATCTCGGCCTGGGTCAGGTAATGGTCGTAGATGTCCTCTCCCTCGGGGATCACCTGCAGGAGCTGCAGGATGCTCACCCTGAGCATGCGCCCCAACGGCACAAAGCCAGGGTCCACGCAGATGCTTCCAAGCCCCATCCAACCTGGCCTCGGATGGGGCAGCCGCAGCATCTCTGTGCCAGCACAAGACACGCATGGGGACGGCTCCCACCCACTGGGGACCCCCCCTCCAGCCCCTCGCATCCCCTCCTCACCCTGTTCCTGGCGTTGCTGCTCTTCTCCAGCTTCGCCTGGTGCAGCATCTCCTGGTAGGCACCCGCCAGCTCCGGGCGCAGGCCGAGCAGCATCGCGCTGGGGTTGCGAAGGGCCCCCATGGTCTGGGCCACCACCCCCTGCTCCACGGCTCGGTTGATGGCCAGCACAGCGGCGTGCACTGGGGGGGGGGCAGTGGGAAGGTGAGGCAGGGACCATCCCCTATGGCCCTGAGGGCATGGGATGAGCAGCACCATGCAGGATGCTGGGAGCCAGCCCCATTCCCAATGGGCAAATCTGTGCTCTGCAGTGCCCACAAAGCCTCCACGTCTCAACACGTGAACCCTTGGGTTCTGTGCCAGCCCATGCATGGCTCTAGGGGGGAGCAAGGAGGAGCCTCCAGCATCTCAGGGCACCCCGACTTTGCTGGCCCCTGGTTTGATATTTGGGGGCACCCATCACCTGCTGCTTCATCCACAGAGAGCTCGTTGGCCAGAATGCCCCCAATTTTGCTGAAGGCAGGGAGCAGCAGCCCATATTTCTCCAGCTCCCGCTTCATGTGGTTGATCTCCTCCTCTGGAACACAGCACGGAGGCATAGAATGAGAGAACAGCTTTGGCTTTGGGGGGTACAGAAGACCCCCACATTGCGGTAGCATCACCGAGCTGAAGCCCGAGGTCTTCATTCCCCACATCCCTCCCAGTGCAGGACCCCAGAGCATCCCTGCAGCGATGCCGTACCTGTGAAGTCCACCTTCCCATACAAGTCCTGGATCTGAGGAGCCAGCCCCAGCTTGAAGAGGTACAAGCTGAAAGGCAAAGCGGATGCACACCATGACCAGTCCCTCCCTGTGCTTCTGCTGCACCCAAAGGCTTTTTCCCCCATTTGGGAATGCCACTAAAGGGCTTCTGGACACCAGCACGACCAGTCTGGGGCCAAGGGCACCCACCTGAGCGCATGGATGCAATAGACCACCCGGGGCATGTTCTTCTTGTCATAGATGTCGGTGGTCTCCGGGTGGAACATCTGCCAACAAGACAAGAGGCCGCTCAGGAGGAGATGGCACCGAGATGGTCCATGGGGAGGATGGTGGCCAATGGTGGAGGGGCAGAGATGAACCCCCCCCAGTGCCACCGGCAATGGGGGCCGTTACCGAGGGGAGCCCCACGTGGCTCATCGCATCCCTCCAGTAGTTGATGTTATCCGTGTGCCGGAAGTGGAGCCCGGCTGCCTGGAGGACAGGAGACACAGGATGAAGCTGAGCCCCCCCATTCTCCCAACCTTGGGGTCCCTTCTCCCCCAAACCCATAAGGTTAAAGCCCAAGGCAAAGCCTGTGACCCCCCCCCCCCCAGGAATGAACCCTGCAGGGGCTGTGGTGCACCCTAAGGGATGCCCCCCCCCCAGCCTCACCTTGTACCGGGTCTGCTCGGGGTCGTAGATCTTCTTCAGAGGGACCACGGTGGGGGCAAAGCAATGGCCCAGCTTGGCCAGGACCACCCCATTGCGCAGGGTCTCTTCGAGCTCCATTGGAGGGGGCAGCTCCTCACGCAGACAGGCCTCCAGCCAGCTGCAGGGCAGAGATGGGGCACATCATGGACCCCCCCCAACCCACCCCAGACCCATTCCAGGCAGGAAAAGCAGCTCCCAAAGGAGACACCCCCACCCCATCCCCATCAACCCCCCCCCCACCCTCCATGGCAGGGAGAGGTCGGCACCCAGCCCTTTGCTGCAGGATGGGGTACTCCCATTTGGCTGCTCCCCCTTTGGAGGACCAGGAAGCACCAGGAGCAGGCAGCATCCTGCAGGACCCCAAACCATCCGAGCCCCCCCCGTCCATTCCTTATCCCCCAATCCCCATCCCAGCCTTTCCCCCCTTGAAGCGGAGGAGTCCCCACATCCAGCCCCACCGCTTGGCCTCCTCCAGGTGACACAGGTACTGGTAGGCGATGCTCTGCCTCCTCTTCTCATCCATCTCCTCGGCCGTCAGGCGCTCGCCTGCGTGGGGGCAGATCCCGTTATCCCGGCGGGGGATCCTTAACCCCCATCCCAGCCAAACGAAGATTCCCACAAGGAATCCCATCAAGACCTGCCCCACACCCCCCTGCACCCCCCTGCA
This sequence comes from Lathamus discolor, assembly GCF_037157495.1. NCBI lineage: Eukaryota > Metazoa > Chordata > Aves > Psittaciformes > Psittacidae > Lathamus > Lathamus discolor. The sequence continues at coordinate 2,728,844 of NC_088907.1, forward strand.
CCCCCCGACCGGCCCCGCATCCCCCCCGGGACCCCCTCTGCAGCCCCACAACCGGTCACTCACATCCCATCGACCCCGCTCCCTCCATGGCTGTGGTTGCGGAGGCTCCACCCACGATTTGAATCTCCCGCCGCTCACGTGACACCGCGCGGGGGCCGCTGGGAGTTGTAGTTCAATAGCGGGTAGCGAGGACCGGTGGTAGTGAGGTACCGGTACCGGGTGTAGTGCGGTAATGGGGACCGGTTGTAGTGCGGTACCAGTACCGGGAACCCATTGTAGTGCGGTACCGGGGAGCAAGGACTATGGACACTAGAGGGTGGTTGTGCAAGCAGTCATCCAGCTCCCAGCGTCACCCTGCTCACAGCATCACCCTGCTCACAGCATCACCGGCTCACAGCATCACCGGCTCACAGCATCACCGGCTCACAGCATCACCCTGCTCACAGCATCACCCTGCTCACAGCATCACCCTGCTCACAGCATCACCGGCTCACAGCATCACCGGCTCACAGCATCACCCCGCTCACAGCATCACCCCGCTCACAGCATCACCAGCTCACAGCATCACCCTGCTCACAGCATCACCGGCTCACAGCATCACCAGCTCACAGCATCACCCTGCTCACAGCATCACCAGCTCACAGCATCACCCTGCTCACAGCATCACCGGCTCACAGCATCACCCCGCTCACAGCATCACCCTGCTCACAGCATCACCAGCTCACAGCATCACCCTGCTCACAGCATCACCGGCTCACAGCATCACCCTGCTCACAGCATCACCAGCTCACAGCATCACCCCGCTCACAGCATCACCGGCTCACAGCATCACCCTGCTCACAGCATCACCAGCTCACAGCATCACCGGCTCACAGCATCACCGGCTCACAGCATCACCCTGCTCACAGCATCACCAGCTCACAGCATCACCAGCTCACAGCATCACCCTGCTCACAGCATCACCAGCTCACAGCATCACCCTGCTCACAGCATCACCCCGCTCACAGCATCACCAGCTCACAGCATCACCAGCTCACAGCATCACCCCGCTCACAGCATCACCAGCTCACAGCATCACCAGCTCACAGCATCACCCCGCTCACAGCATCACCCTGCTCACAGCATCACCCGGCTCCGATGACCACGTTGCCATGGCGCTGCACACCGGTGCCAGGGATGAAACCGGAGCCACTGGGACCATCTCGGAACGTTCCTTCCCCAGGAGGAGCCCGGCTTTATCCAGGTTCGCCTGTGCCACGCACGCCTCTGCTGCTTTCCTGGTGCTCCAAAGCAGCTTTCCAGGCATCCAAGTGGGACCCAGCAGCCCTCGGACCCCCCCATCCCTGACTGGAAGGCGGCAGCGAGCGCTGGTGATGCCCCGTGTCCTTCTCCCCTCTCTCGGTGCCTAAAGAGCAAACAGTAAGTGCCTGCAACCGGATATTCTGCCTCCCATAAAGATATCCTGGGAATACCCACCCCGTGCTGCCCTTCCCCAGACACCCCGCTGCATCCTTCCCTTGCAGGCAGGTCTCACCCAGCCCATGGCTTCAGAGGAGGCAGCAAAGCCTGGACCACATCCCACAACCTCTGCAACCCCCAAAAAGAAAGGGAAGAAAGGGAAGGAGAAGCCGGAGGCCGGGGCAGATGCTCAGGAAGGAGGGGATGAGGTGGTGGAGCGGGAGGCCAGGATCGAGGGGCTGACGCGAGCCGGGCACCGGGCGCTGGTGCTGGGCGATGGGCAGGAGGCGGTTGGGTGCTTCAGGAAGGCGTTCGCCCTCTCCAGGAGCATGGGGAGCCCCCAGCTCCGCAGCGCTTGTGCCTTCAACCTGGGGGCTGCCTACGTGGAGACCGGGCAACCCAAAAAGGGCCTCGCGTTCCTCCTTCGGTCCCAATCCTCCCTGGGGAGCAATGGGGAGCCCCTGCGGGACCTTTATTTCAGCATCGAGGCGGCTCGCGAGGGGCTCCAGGACTTCCCAAAGGCTCTGGAGCACTCCGGCATCACCGCTGACGGTGAGCGCGCGGCACAGGCCGGCAGCAGAGCCAGGACCCACGTGCGGATGGGCTGCTGCTACCTGGGGATGCAGGAGCCGGCGCGTGCGGCGCGGTGCTTCCTGGATGCTGCGCGGTGCTTTGCGGCGGCCGCCAGCCCCGAGGCCGCGGCCGTGGCTCTGAGCAGGGCCAGCGGCTCCATGCTGCAGAGCGGGGGCTTCGGGGTAGCCGAGATCGCCGCGGTCCTGGCCCAGTGCCGCTCGCTCTGCGGCAGCATCCGTGATGCAGCCCTGCGAGGTAACGCCACGCTCCATCCCTTCGCTGCCGGTGCCTGGACCAGCACCCGCACCCGGCCTTGCCTCTCTGCTCCGCAGGGAAACTCTACAGCGACATCGGGCTCAGCTATTCCCAGCTCCACATCTTCACCCTGGCTGCTGAGAGCTTCCAAAGGGCTCTGGCATCCGGACCGGAGCAGCACAGGGCGGCTGCGCTGCTGCAGAACATGGGTGCTGCCCACAATGCGCTGGGCAGCTTCGGCACGGCGCTGGGCTGGCACCGGCGAGCGGCGGCCCTGCACGGTTGGTCGCACCGGGATGTCTTGCTCTTGGCTTTGCTGGATGTGCCCAATTCCAATGGGGTTCCCCATTCCAGGCGCTCTCGGGAACCGGAAGGCGCAGGGACAGTGCTTTGGGAACCTGGCCTATGCCTGCAGCCGGCTCAGGAACCATGAGGCTGCTGCAGAGAGCTACCTGCACGCCCTGCAAGCCTTCCGGGACTCGGGTAAGGGGGATGCAGGCAAATCAGCCCTGCGCTGGTGGCCCTGCAGCATCCCCATGCCGGGTGCGTGCCGGATCCAAAGGGCATCAGTGATGCTCCCACCCCAGGACCACGCTGGACCAGCGCTGATGCTGCTCCTCACCTCGCAGGGGATGTACCGGGGCAGTGGCAAGCATGCGAGGGGCTGGGAGCTGCCTACTTCCACCTGGGAGACCCCCCCAGAGCCATCGGGCACTACAAGGAGGCCCTGATGTTGCTTTCCCGTTGCCAGGTTAGGATCATGGGGTGGGCTGGATGCTCAACGGGGCTGATGCATCACGGGGTGACCACCCCAGCCCTGGGCGCTGACCGTGGGGTGCCTCCTCTGCAGGACACCCCTAGAGCTGCCCGTGAGCGGGTCGTGCACAGGCTCACCGATGCCATCCAGCACCAGCTCTGCCTCCACGGTCGCCTCTCCCATAGGGTGAGCATCACCCCATGGAACAGGGCAGGTTGGGGCACTTGGAGCATCACAGCCCAGGCAGGGCTTGGTGGATGCACCAGGGTTCAGGGGGGGAGAGATGCGAACCCCGCAGTGTCCCCCCCATCCCAGCAGGACCCCATCCCAGCAGGATGTGTCCCCCCATCCCAGCAGGACCCGGCGCAGCTGCAGCTTCCCCCCACTCAGCCCAGCACCACCAGGGCGCAGCTTCGGGGGTGCAGGATGTGAGTCGGAAACCTGCTGCATCCCCGCATCCCGGGATGTAGCCATGACCCGGAGGGGGGGGTGTGGATCAGGCACCCCCCACACCCCGTTAATGCCTTGGTGGCCTCGCTGCCTCCCCAGCCCCATGGACCAGCGGCCCCGTGGATGCCGGGAGCCCCGCACCGGGAGCCGGGAGCCCCGCACCGGGAGCCAGGAGCCCCGCACCGGGAGCCGGGAGCCCCGCACCGTGCGGAGGACGCTGTCGCTCCTCTGCATCCTCTTGTGACAACGGCAGCACCGGGAGCGCGCACCGGGACCCGGCGCCGTTCCGAAGCGGCTCCTCCGCTGTTCCCCTTCGGGCACCCGACGGGGCGGGTACGGAGGACCCGGCTCCTCCCCGGGGCCGTCCCTGCGCTTGCTCCGTGCCGAGCGGAGCCGCTCCGAGCCCGTCGCATGCCGGGGCCGAGGGCGCTGCTGGGGCTGGGGCTGCTGGTGGCGGCCGGGGGGGTGCGGGCGGGCGGGCGCTGCCTGAACCGGGGCTGGGGCCGGGGCTGGAGCCGGGGCTCGGGTTGGGAACGGGCTCCGTGGTGCGGCTCCCACCGCGCCATGCACGGCCCCGGCGCGGGGCCCGGCCCGCAGGGGCTCCGGTTCCTCGGGTACGGGCGCAGGGATGCGCTTGGGGGGGGGGGGGGGGCGCATTGGGTCGAAATAGGGGGGGGGAGAAAGGGGGTAAGAGGGTGGTTGGGGGTCCGCAGCGGGGTAATGAGGTGGAGGGGTCGGGTAGGGCCATTGGGGTGCATGGTGGGGGGGGGAAGATGTGCGCTGTGATGCGCGTCCCCTTTGGGGCTCTTCACTAAGCAGAGGGCGTCTGAGCATCCAGAACCGGGGTGCAGGCGGGTTTTGGGGTCCCCATAGGCGCCATCACACCCCCCACACCCCCCCTTGCCATCCAGGCAGGATGAGGCCCAGGCCATCGACCAGGAGCTGTTCACCGAGTACAAGTTCAGTGTGGACCAGCTGATGGAGCTGGCGGGGCTGAGCTGCGCCACGGCCATCGCCAAGGTGGGTGCACAGGAACACGGTGTGGGGCGGGGGGGGGGGGTCCCTGCATCCTCAGCATCCCCCTCCCAGCACCTCCTGCCCCTCTCCAGGTTTATCCCCCCAGCTCCTTCACCACGAGCCGCCCCGCGGTGCTGGTTGTGTGCGGGCCGGGGAACAACGGCGGCGATGGCTTGGTCTGCGCCCGGCACCTGAAGCTCTTTGTGAGTCTCTTGTGCCCCCCCACCCCATAACCCATCAGCTTTGGGGTTCCTGCTCCTCGGGCTGTGTCCGCGGTTGGAATTCCCACTCCGATCCCTGTTGTTCCTGCAGGGCTACGAGCCCACCGTCTATTACCCCAAGCGCCCCAGCAAACCCCTCTTTGAGGGCTTGACCACCCAGTGCCAGAAGATGGACATCCCCTTCCTGCCCGAATTCCCGGCCGAGGTGAGGATATGGAATCATGGAATCAACCATGGAAAAGCCCTTTCAGCTCATCCACACCTGACTGCCGAGGCCACCACTGCCCCATGGCACTGAGAGCCTCAGCTGCTCCAGCCCTGCGCTGGGCAGCCCGGTCCAATGGGGAAGGAATTGGTCCCCAGCTCCATCTAAACCTGCCCTGGTGCAGCTTGAGGCCGTTTCCTCTTGTCCCATCCCTTGGGAGCAGAGCCCAGCCCCATCCTGGCTCCATCCCCCTGAGCCTGCTCTTTGCCATCTGAACCCCCCATGTCCCTCAGCCGTTCCCCATCACTTGTGCTCCAAGCCCTGCACCAACCCCATTGCCCTCCTATGACCCCGCTCCAGCCCCTCACTGTGTGGTACCCATTGGGCCACCATGCCCAGGGCTGGTTTCCACCCTCCCCTCCGCAGCCTGCGCTCATCGATGAGCTCTATGGGCTGGTGGTGGACGCGATCTTCGGGTTCAGCTTCAAGGGAGCCGTGCGGGAGCCCTTCGGCAGCATCCTCAGCACCCTGGGGCACATCACGGTGCCCATCGCCAGCATCGACATCCCTTCGGGTGAGTACCTGCTGCCTGCAAAGGGACCCAGTTGGGGTCCCCTCCTGGCTGCAGCTTGTCCTGCTGGGGGGGGGGTGCTCCTTGCAGGTTGGGATGTGGAGAAGGGGAAGGCGGATGGGCTCCGGCCGGACATGCTCATCTCGCTCACGGCACCCAAGAAGGCAGCGCTGCACTTCGAAGGGCGCTTCCACTTCCTCGGGGGCAGGTTCGTGCCCCCAGCGCTGCAGGAGAAATACGCCTTAAACCTGCCCCCGTACCCCGGGACAGAATGCGTCCTGCAGCTCCCCTAGGGCAGGGGGGGGCTCAGGATGCTCAGCGCGCTCAGCACATCGCTGGGCTCCAGGCCTACCCGGTGCGATGGAAGCTCAGTGCACACCGGGAAGTTCCGACCTAATCCCAGTGTTTGGAGGGGTGAATGGGATCCCGGATCCCGCTGCGCTCTGGGATAGTTTCATGGCAATAAAAGCTTTATTCGTGCCCTTGATGGAACGTTTCAGTGCTCTGTGGGGTCTGTCCCCTCGCGTCCCTCTGTGATAGACCCACGGCAAAGGGGTCCCTGCTTGGATGTGGGCTGCTCCTTGATGGAAGTAAAGCTCAATCCAGCTCCAGACCAAGCAGTCCCAGCCCAGCATCCCCAGGTGGGGATGAACACGAGCCCAGAGCATCCTTGGGCACCAAGGACAGACACTGGGACCCTTGCAGCCAGATGGAACCAGCCACAGGGCCCTTGCTCACTCTGGGTCCTTCCTCCTCCTCTTCTTCTTCTTCTTCTTCCTGGGGCTGTGTCTGGCCTGGTCTGGTCCATCTGTGTCTTCCAGAGGCATCTCTGCCTCAGCTGGGTCTTCTTTGTCCTCCTGCTGCTTCTTCTTCTCCATCACAATTGGTTCTTCCTTGTTCTCCTTCTGCTGCTTCTTCCTTTTCTTCTCCATCACAGTTGATTCTTCTTTGTTCTCCTTCTGCTTCTTCTTCTTCTCCATCACAATTGGTTCTTCTTCGTTCTCCTTCTCCTTCTTCCTTTTCTTCTCCATCACAATTGGCGCTTCCTTGTTCTCCTGCTGCTGCTGCTTCTTCTTCTCCATCACAATTGATTCTTCTTTGTTCTTCTCTTGCTTCTTCCTTTTCTTCTTCTCCATCACAACTGGTTCTTCTTCATTCTCCTTCTCCTGCTTCTTCTTCTTCTTCTCCATCACAATTGCCTCTTCTTTGTCCCCCTTCTGCTGCTTCTTCTTCCTCCTCCTTGCAGCCTTCCCTTCGTCTCCTGCCACCTCCTCTTCTCCATTTGGCTCCTGGTGCTTCTTCTTCCTCCTCTTTGCAGCCTTTCCTTCGTCTCCCTCCTCCTCCTCGCTCGGCTCCTGCCTCTGCAGCACCTCGGCACTGGCTCCATCCCTTTTCCCCTTCTTTCCCTGCCTCTCGGGGGGCTCCTCGTGTCCGTACGTGGCCAGGAAGGCTCGTTCCTGCTCCTCCAGGCGCGCCAGCTTGGCGCTCATCGTCAGGCCGTGCCGGGCACCCCTACAACAACCAATGGCACCGGGCTCTGGCATCCTCCCTAGCAGGGCTCGTGCCCCACAACCTGCTCCAGAGCCCCCCCCGCCCTCCAAGAGGAGAGGGGACCCCCAGGACCCACTCACTTGTGTGCTGTGCGGCCCCCGCACACTCGCATCAGCTCCTCATCCGTCAGCCTGCGGGACACAGACAGGGCTCAGGACCCGGGGTCCCCCCTGCAGCATCCCCCCCCCCGCCATAGCCCCGCAGGGCAGGGATGGAGCCTTGCCTCCTGGCTGAAGACAGGTCCAGCTCTTCCTCCTCCTCCTCCTCCTCGCTGCTCGCCGAGCCTGTGGGCTCCTCGCCGTGCGCTGTGAGCGTGGCCGACTGCAGAGAAGGGGGCACAAGGAAAAGGGGGGTCCTGGGGGGGGCAACAGCAGCAATGGGCTGGGGGGGGGGGGGGGGGGCTGCGCTGGGAAAGGGGGGTGCAGAGCTTGGGCTGCCCCCAAAGGCATTTACCTTCACGAAGCGGCCGTACAACAAGCTGGGGGTGCCGCTGGCCTTGCGGGGCTTCCTATTGCTGATCCTGACTCCCTGCTCGGAAAGCGCCTTCACGGAGATGCCGTCCTGCAGGGATAAGAGAAGGAAAGGGCTTGGGAATGCTTAACCCGAGGGGTTTCATCCTGAAACCCCATCACCGGGACCCCCGCCGGCTCCGACCTGCCCGGGCTCCACCGCGATGTTGGCGGCCGCCTGGTTGAAGACGTGGTCCCACCAGTGGAAGGAGAAGGGCTCGGATGCGTCGTGTCCCACCTGCGGGAGCACAGGGGCCGCTGCGGATGCTGCCACCAGCCCGAGCCCCACCAGGGATGGGGGGGGACGAGGGGGGGGAACCCGCGACTCACCCCGGCCGTGCCGCACTTCACCTTCACCCGGATGGGCTCGGTGATGCCGTGCTCCCGACGGCCCAGCCCCTGCCCTGCGGACAACAGCTCCGTCATGGACCGCATTGGATCCGTCATGGGACCACGTTTGATCCGTCATGGACCACATCGGATCCGTCATGGGACCGCATCGGATCCGTCATGGGACCACATTGGATCCGTCATGGGACCACATTGGATCCGTCATGGGACCACATTGGATCCGTCATGGACCGCATTGGATCTGTCATAGACCACATCGGATCCGTCATGGACCGCATCGGATCCGTCATGGGACCACATTGGATCCGTCATGGACCGCATTGGATCCATCACGGGACCGCACTGGATCCGTCACGGACCACACCAGTTCCATTACGAACCGCACCAGTTCCATCACAGACTGCACCAGTTGCATCACGGACCAAATGGGCCCCATCATGGACCGCACCGGCTCCATCACAGACCAAATGGGTCCCCTCACGGACCGCACCGGCTCCATCACGGACCGAATGGGTCCCATCACAGACCGAATGGGTCCCATCACTGACCGTACCAGCTCCATCACGGACCAAATGGGCCCCATCACGGACCGCACCAGTCCCATCACGGACCGCACCGGCTCCATCACGGCCCGCACCGGGTGCGGGGGCTCGGGGCACACGCGCGGCGCTGACGCGGGGGTCCCGCACCTCGCCTCCAGCCGTGCCGCCGGAGCTGGCTCTCCGCGAACACCAAACCGCGGCCCGGCGGCCCCGGTGCGCTCATGGCGGCGGGACCGGGACCGGGACCAGGGATCGGGATCGGGACCAGGAACCTGGATCGGGATCGGGATCCGGCTCCCCACGCTGCCGCCCGCAGGAAGCGCAGACTGCGCATGCGCGAGGGGGCGGGACCATGATGGGGCCGGAGGGCACGTTACACACATGTACAGGCATGTAGAAGGCGTGTGGAGACATGAACACGCGTATTCACACGTGTACACACATCTACATGCACACACAGGTATAGCACACATGTACACACGTATTCACACACGTACACACATGTATACACACATCTACATGCGAATACATGTATAGCACACATGTACACATGTATTCACACATATACACGCACATCGACATGCACACACAGGTATAGCACACATGCACACACGTATTCACACATGTATTCACACATGTACACACGTATACACACATCTACATGCAAATACATGTATAGCACACATGTACACACGTATTCACACATATACACACACATCTACATGCACATACATGTATAGCACACATGCACACACGTATTCACACATGTACACACGTATACACACATCTACATGCACATACATGTATAGCACACATGCACACACGTATTCACACATGTACACACGTATACACACATCTACATGCACATACATGTATAGCACACATCTGCATATATTCACACATGTACACATACATTTACACACATGTACATACGTGTACACACATACACAAGCATACAGACACATTTACACACACATACGCAGGCAGTCACCCACGTACATATACACACATGTACGCAGTCACCCACGTACATACACACACATGTACATAGTCACCCATGCACATATACACACATGTACGCAGTCACCCATGCACATATACACACATGTACGCACCAAGCCCCCTTCTCCTGCCTGCCCCTGGTGTCCCCCCCCCCCCGGCTCTGGCCTGTGAGCTGGGAATGCTGCATCCGTGTGCACGCACCGGGAGCGCGGTGTCAACTTGCTGGGGGAAGTAAAAATAACCCCAGAGAAAGGCACGGGGAGATGGAGCCCACTGGGACGTGGCCACGTCCCGTCGGCAGCCGAGAGAGCTGATCCCAACCACTCTTGGAATCAGGGGCTTCATTGGGAATCATAGAATCATAGAATGGTTCGGGTTGGGAAGGACCTCAAGATCATCCAGTTCCAACCCCCCTGCCATGGGCAGGGACACCTCACACTAAACCATCCCACCCAAGGCTTCATCCAACCTGGCCTTGAACACTGCCAGGGATGGAGCACTCACAACCTCCCTGAGCAACCCATTCCAGTGCCTCAGCACCCTCACAGGAAAGAATTTCCTCCTTAGATCCAACCTAAACTTCCCCTGTTTAAGTTTTAACCCATTACCCCTTGTCCTGTCACTGCAGTCCCTGACAAAGAGTCCCTCCCCAGCATCCCTATAGGCCCCCTTCAGGTACTTGGGCTTGGGTTGAAGAGGGACCTTAAAGCTCCTCCAGTCCCGACCCCTTCCACTGGAGCAGGGTGCTCCAAGCCCCATCCAGCCTGGCCTTGGACACTGGCAAGGGATGGGGCAGCCGCAGCTTCTCTGGTTAAAGCCATTCCCCCTTCCCAAATCCTTCCTTGGGGAAGTTGCAGACAGGACTCCCCCCCCATTGCTTGTGCCAGCCTCAGGAGGTTAAAGCCGGGTGCTCACCTGGAGAACCCAGTGAGGCACAGAGGCAGGAGCATTTCCAGCCCACAGGCACTGCCCTGGCCTATGGAGCAACCGCTGTTCCACCTACACCAAGTATTGATAGATCCCATCTCCAACTGGGGAGCAAGCAGGTTTTACAGGTACACAGGGTTCCTCCTGCTCCTTCTCACTGCCTAATCCTCCCCCAGCAACAGGAACACCCAGGTGAGAGCAAGGATGGAAAAGCAGGGATAAAACCCACAGTGCAAGGAGGCATTGGCACCATCCAGCTGCAAGCAAACACCTCTGGAGTCAGCAGAACCCAATGGCTTCAACGACCAGGTCATCCATCCAGAGCAGAACCACCAAGTTTACCTTGTCCTCACACTTGAGAGCCCCTAATTCAAAGGCAGCTTTCCCAATGGAAGTCGGGAAGCTTTGGGCAAAGCTCCTGCAGCGTTCCTTAAGTACTTCAGTGTCCATAAGGTCCCAGCAGGAAGGGAGCCTGAGGTGGGGAGGCTGCTCGACACCCAGTGTTATCTGCAAGAAGGGGGGGGGGGATAAGAGAGTCATCACAGTTTCCATGGGGAAGCCCATCGGCTCCGGCTGGCCAGCAAGGAACATACATGGAGTGCAGGGAGACGGATGGTTGTGCGCATTTATTTCTCTTTGATAAAAATGGGATGTCAATTACACAGCCATGGAGGCTCGGGGTGGGTGGGGGGGGGAACAGGACCACGTCACCCTGCTGCTCCTCGGGGAGCTCCCCGGGCACGTTCAAACACACCAAAGTGAGGGGGAAAAGGGAGGGATGGAGAGGATGGAGCTGAAGCGGGCAGAAGATGAACTTCAGCGTTTCCCAATGAGGTGAAAAGATTCCGCTCTTTGCCTTTTGGGTTTGGTGGCAAAGAGTTCCAGAAATGAGCCCATGGTGCACAAGAGCCAACTCCCCTCCCTGGGCCACTGTGCAAGACCTGAGCCTGGGCACAAACACACCCTCTCCATCACTGTTCTGCTGCACAGCACTCGCAACTCAGGCTCCAGACCAGCAAAGCCTGAGCCCTGAAGGCATTTAAGCTCCTTTACACCACCCCAGGAGCATAAAGAGGCCGCATTTCCATGGTGTTGTCACATACATTAACCCTCTAGCAGGTCACCTGTGTGCAAGGGCACCAGGCTCAGTTCATCCAACGGAACATTAAGACAAAGAAGAGCAGAAACTTGCAGGTCACCTCTTATTTTTTTTTTTTTTTTCTCTTTTCTTTTGATCCAGGGTGAACGAAACCAAACCCCAAACTTGGCTCAAGATTTAAATATCTGCCTGAAAGGAGGGCTAAGGGCAGGGCAAATCATGTACAGTTAAAATCAAGCTACTCCAAACACAATCATTCCGGTAAGTAACTAGAATATCGCCTCTACCATCTAGAGAAAGAGAGAAGAGTGTCTGAGACAGGGCATATTTAGGAAAAAATACACATCTGAAGTCTCTGTGGCCACGATGAGAACTGGAATCCACATACAAGCCAGTTAAAGAGCATTTCAACATGAAATCTTAACTTAGTAGGAAGGTCAGGGTTAAGCTGTATCTTTTTGTGTTTTAAATACATGGACAGCTGTCAGATATGAAAATGATGGTGGGCTTTCCTGAAAGATCCCCTTGTGCATGTGTATGGATGCATGTGCTGACGCCTGTGGGGCAGCATGACAAGAGTTTAGGAGGGCTGGGAGCCCAGCAGTCTCTCAATAGCTGCATTGATGTCTCCACCAGTGGCAATAAGAGCCTGGAGGTTGGCCTCACGGTTAATGAAGCCCATGGCATTCAGCTGCTCCAGCTGCTGTTGGAATCGCACTTCAGGGCTCTGCGCCTGCAGAGGGAAAGGACAAAGACCTTCAGACTCAGACAGCAAAGAGCAGCACCCAAAAGGGGCAGCGATGGCCAGGCAGGGAGCACGAGCTCAGCTTTAGGTGCACTGAAATACTTCAGGCTCACTCATAGAATCCCAGACTGGTTTGTGTTGGAAGGGACCTTGAATCACATCCAGTGCCACGGGCAGGGACCCCTTCCACTAAAGCAGGGTGCTCCAAGCCCCTCTGTCCAACCTGGCCTTGAGCACTGCCAGGGATGGGGCGGCCACAGCTTCTCTGGGCACCCTGTGCCAGCGCCTCAGCACCCTCACAGGAAGAGCTTCTGCCTTAGATCCAACCTAAATCTCCCCTGTTTCAGTTTGAACCCATCACCCCTTGTCCTATCGCTACAGTCCCTGATGAAGGCCCCTCTCCAGCATCCTTCAGACACTCAAAGCTGCTCTGAGGTCTCCATGGAGCTTCTTTTCTCCAAGCTGAACAGCCCCAATGTTCTCAACCTGTCTCCATACAGGAGCTGCTCCAGTCCCTGCTCATCCTCATGGCCTCCCCTGTATGCTCCAACAGCTCCATGTCCTTCTGACGGTGGGCACACCAGAACCGTACAGTTCAGTGATGTTACCCGGTCTGGCACACTGCAGGCACTGGAGGAGGAGGATCCCTGACCCTCTTGGTTCCAAACCTCTCTGAAGGGTTACTGCACCCTGAAGCCATCCTGAGCCACCTTGGCAGAAAGCACCAGAGAAACCTGCTGGGGACCACATCCCTGGAGTGGGGTGGGATGGGGACAACCTCTCTCTGCCCCTAGAGATGGCCACCCCCCCCAGCAGTACATTGCCATGTAGCTGGGCATTACATACTTGAGAGCTTCCTCCGGCCAGCAGCTGGATCATCTGCTGCATGAGCTGCTGTTGGGGGTTCCCACCCCCGGCTGGAGAGGCACTGGCCGGCGTCGAAGCGGAGGGAACGGGGTTCTCCGGGATTGTGCTTCCTCCTGTGGAGGACGGGGGCATTCGAGGCATGCCGAAGGAGCCGAGGCTGCAGAGGAAGGCAGGGGGTGCTGAGAAGCAGGCTGGCACTTGGGGGTGTCCCCTGAGGCTCTGCCAGGCTGCCCCTTAGGGAGACCGTGCTACACGACATGAAACCACACCGTTTATACGCTGCTCACACGTGGTGCTGGGAGGGAGCAATGGGCCTGAAGGGAACTGCAGAGCCTGAAGGAGACCCATGCTGCCAGAGAGCAGAAGGGCTGCTCACACACCACCCTGTCCCAACCCACCCACCCTGTGCATCTCTTGTACACAGAGAGGAAACTCGTGAGCGCAGCTGATACCAACTACAGCAGACAAGAGATGGGAAGTGCTTTCCAGAAGAAAGAATTCCAGAGTGATCCGGGTTGAAGGGACTTAAAGCTCATCCAGCTCCAATCCCTGCCACGGGCAGGGACACCTTCCACTACTGCAGCTTGCTCCAAGCCCCTGTGTCCAGCGTGGCCTTGAGCACTGCCAGGGATGGGGCACCCAAACCTTCTCCATTCAACCCATCCCAGTGTCCCACCACCCTCACAGGGAACAGCTTCTGCCTAAGAGCTCACCTCAATCTCCCCTCTGGCAGGTTACAGCCATTCCCCTTGGCCTATCACTACATGCTCCTTGTCAAAAGTCCTTCTCCAGCTTTATCGCAGGGTCAAAGACTTGCCACGTGTAGTACAAACAAGCAGCAAGCGCTCATCAGCTGCAACTCGGAGCTCCGCACGCATCATGACAGGGCCCCAAGCAGATCTCCATCAATCAACAGCTATTCTGCCTGCTGGCAGGGAGCTCTGCCTGCAGAAACCCACTCAGAAGCACTTGTTACCTTGGCACTAGTCCTGGGGCCTCCGTTTGCAGCGTCTGGAGTCCCTGCTGGATCTGGAGGAGCGCCTGCATGGCGCGGGGGTTGGTGAGAATGGAAAGGGAGTCTGGGTTCTGCATCTGGGAACAAAGGCACAAAGACACAGAGGTACCAAACAGCGAGAGCTCGGGCAGCCGGGGAGCCTCCAGCTTCAAACCTGAGCAGCAAAGAGCAGAGCTGTGCCTCTCGCCCTGCAGCCAGAGCCAACCTGCGAGCCTGGTTCCTCCTCCAAGTCTCCAGACTGCAGGGCTCACCTACAGAGCTCCTCAGGGTTTAGAGCCAACTTCCTAAAGGAACTGGGTGGAATCAGATTAGAACTGGGGGCACAGGCCTTGGGAGTGCAAGGGATTATCTCTGATTTACCGGAATGAAGCAGCTGCTGGAGCACAATTTGCTGTTTTCCTTTCTGTAACCTTGTTACAGTGAGAGACTGTCCACAGAGAGGTTTCATGGAGCTCAACTACCCTAAAGGCCACCTTTAGGTAATGTGGATGACTTACTGTAGGCTGCCTCCTCTAAACGAGCTTTTCCTGGGCAAACCCCTTTCTTTCACAGCCCAAGCCACCCCAGCCCACATGCTTCCTAGTCCGCTTGACTAAGCAGCCCAGACTCTCCCTTTCCTACAGAGGATGGAGAAGCTCTGGAGCCCTGGGGCTGAGAGCAGCACAGGGCCAGACAGAGGCCTTTACCTGCTGCAAGAAGACAGGGAGCTGAAGGCGGAGCTGTTCTTGAAGCTGTGGATTCCCAGCAAAGAGGGGGACATTTACCATGATCTAGCAAGAGACAGCACACGTAGGTAGGGTCAGAGGGTTGCTGCCACTGGCCGTTAAGCCCTATGTAACTAAGCCACAAAGAACAAGTCAGTCATGCCCCTGACTCCCTCCCTGGGCTTTCAACGTGTTCCCCTGCTAAAGGGCACTGAAACAGGACAGCTCAGCTCCTGGCAGCTGTGTTGAACAGTGGCCATGGGCAAAGAGAAGGGCCATTCCCATGTCCCTTTGAAAGCCACCTTTTTTGTTAGGGGCTCTGCTAAGACACCAGGTTCAGTACTGTGGAAGCCTTCAAGCAACTGAGAAATACATCAAAACTGTCTGTACTCCCTGAGCTCCCTGCATGAGGAACCACGCAACTAGAGAAGCAAGCACAAGCACTCTGTGAGCACAGCCTGGCTGATGACAGGAGACAACTGCAGTGCTTTTACCTGGGCTGCAAAGTCCGGGTTCTGGGCAAGAGTCTGCATCATGCTCCTCATGTAAGGGGCAGAGATCATGTTCTGCATCAGCTGAGGGTTTTCAGAAATCTGCTGCAGGAGGCCTTGCATCTCTGGGCTGTTAAACATCCCTGCAAGGGGAAAGGGAAGAGAAGACAAAGGAAAACCTCTTATACAAGCTTGGGCACTGCTGCAATGCATACAACAGTAGCGTGTTCACTTCATCCCCTAGCCAACAGGGACTGTGGCTGTGGACAGCCACGGCAGTGCTTTGCTTGCCACTCTCCCATGCTCTTGTGGGCTGCAGGGACATTAGAATTCCCAAAGTAACTTCTTAACAGGGTACACCAGAAATAACCCAGCTGTGCTTGCAGCTGGGCTGGAATCAGTCATCTGGAGAGCACCCACAGACAGGCACCTGAATGCCAGAGGGGAGCTGCCCTCCCTGGAAGCCTGGGTGACTTGCTCAGGCAGCAGCATCCCCTGGCTCCTCTCTTGCCTACGTACCAGCCCCAATGCTAGCAGCATTCAGCCCAAAGGGGTTGGATACAGTCGGTGTGCTCTGGGTGGCTGCTGAGCCAGTGCTGCCTTCGCTGCTGGGCGCCTGGCTCTGGGAAGCAGGAGGTGTAGGGCTCCAGGGGTTTGGTAATGGTTCCCTGTTCTCCGTCCGTAAAGGCTGCGAGCTGGAGCTCTCAGAATTCCCCGTCAAGGAAGAGAAAGGATTGTTGCCAAACTAGGGAAAAAGAAGAAAAGGAGAACCACAATCAGTCCCAGCAGAGAATGTCAGACTAAACCCACCGCTGCAGGAGCTGGGGAACAGACCAGCACATTCATCCAGGTCCAGAACTCGCTGAGCTCATGCTGTAATTTGCCTCCTGAGAAATGTGTATCTACAACACACCTCCCTCAGAAAAAGACCAGGCCCAAGGAGTGGCCACAACCCCAGATTTGGCTCCCAAATGCAGGGCTTCCAAAGATCCCTGTAAAGCCAGGACCCGGACATACCAGTAGGTAATGTTAGACTGGAGTATGTCTGCAGAGCCTTTTGCAGACAGACCTGTGCTCCCTCCTCCTGTGCTTCAAGCCAGCTGGAGCTCAGCCAGCTCCAATCCAAAGGCATCAGGCCTGAGCTAATAAGTAAGCCAGGCTGAGAGCAGAGGGCTGTGCTAACGAAGCTTCCCAGAGGTGATGGCTGGCATCCAGCCTGCCTGCAGACCAAAGGAGCCAGGGCAGGTCTCTGCTCACATACAGCAAAGCAGATGACAGACACTGCACAACGGTCCTCCTGTTAGTGCCTGCCTTTATCATGCAGAGCAGCTATAGAATCCCAGACTGGTTGAGTCTGGAAGGGACCTTAAAGCTCATCCAGTCCCAACCCCCTGCCACGAGCAGGGACACTTTCCTTTAGATCAGGTTGCTCCAAGCCACACCCAACCTGGCCTTGAGCACTGCCAGGGATGAAGCATTTACCACTTCCCTGGACAACCTGTGCCAGGGCCTCAGCACCCTCACAGGAACGAACTTCTTCCTTGTATCTAAACCCCACAGCCCATACCTGCTCCCTGGCTGCACTGAACATGGGCTCCTGGATGTCCGTGTACATCCGGCGCAGGGCGTTGTATCCTCCTGGAATGCTCTCGAGGTTGCTCAAAGCACGGTCCTGGTTCCGCATCATCTCCTGCATCATGGCAGGGTTACGAGCCAATTCCATTGTCTGGGAGAAGGAGGAAAATGTGGAAAGCTCAGGCCTAAGTGCAGTGTGGAAGGCTGGAATGGATTAAGAGAGTGGGGAGCAGCCCAGGGGTATTCTACTGATCCAGCAGCCAAGCGGTGAAAGAGTTAAAGCTGGGCTCCCAGAAGAAAGAGTATAATTAAACCCATTTCACAGCCAGGGAGCAGAGAGATCATTTATCCAAGCAAAAAGAGCCCCCGGATCCTGGCTCCTCCCATCCCTGCTCAGCTCTTCCTTCCCAACCTCAGCTCAGCTGGAGGAGTTTGTTTTGTTTCTAAGCACTATCGGAACATCCAAACATTTAACACCCATATGTTCCCACTCAAAGGAGATGGACTGCATTCAATAGCTGAGAAGGTGGAAGAGACTGGATCCTTCCCAGTACAAGAAACCCAAGAAGTTCACCCTCTCCAAAGTTCTGATGGGTGTCCCCTGCAGAAGAAACCTCCAGCTCCCATCTGAGGTGCTGCTCATGCACAGTTTGGTCCTGCAGCTCTGGACTTTCATACGTGGCTGGCACAGTTGAAAGATAACCGAGAAGCAGATGGAAGCCAGGCTCATTGAGCAATAACCCAGAAAGCCCTTCTGACAAGGCTTCCTGGGGACAGCAGAGTCCTGTCAAGGGCTGTTTAACACTCAGGCTCTCACACTCATCCCTTATACTCCCTTTCCGACGAACCTTCCATCTTCCACTCCTCCAGGGAATGGGCTCCCTTTGTTCTGGGATTGTATGGAAACCTTTAGGATTCCAGCCTACAACTAGTGCTCCCTGCTCTGCTACAGGTGGTAAAATAGTGACTGTGCAGCTCTGTAGTCTATAGTTTATCCAGAGAAACAGAGGGAAACAAAAAGCTTTTGCAGTAGCTTCACTTCTTCGTGCCTGCTTTTTCTCTCATTCCTGACTGAGAACACAACATTTTCTATGCAGCACATTAGGATGATCCCAATATCCTTATCTTGCCCAACACACGATGAATTCAATAGCCCTGATAGGAAGATGAGAGTTGCAAGTATGTGGGCTGAGTACTCAGTATTCACATAACTCAAGACCACCATCTGTTTGTGGGGAGCTTACAGCAGGAAGGAAGAGATCTCGAAAATCACTGATCTGGCATCACACACTCCCTTTGGAAGCTGGTCCACAAAGATGCTCTTGAACACGCTTTCTACAGGCCCTGGCATGTGACTCACCTGCCTCATGAGCTCTGGGTTATTCAACATGTGGCTTATCTCTGGATTTCGCTCCATGAGCTGCTGCATCTGGGGATTGGCCATGATCATCTGCCTCATGAGGTCGGGGTTAGACATCATGTTCTGCACCAAGGGATTCTCCATTATCTGAGAAAGCATCTCTGGGTTGGACATCAGCTGCCGCTGCATCTGCTGCTGAAGCTCCATGAAGTTGGCAGAGCCCATCCCAAGGTTGCCCAGCCCAGTGATGCCACCAAAGCCAGCTGGAGGGGGAACAACACAGTGAGAAGTGTGAGTCAGTAACTGTCAGCAGCTGCAAGAGGACAAGCACCCACACTGATCTAGAGGTAGTCTATACCCCTGTGGCAGCCAGCTCTGAGGGAGAACACCCCCTAAACATGATTCATGAAGGGCTTTGGCATCACCCATAGCAGGGAAACTGGGGTACGCTGCTGGAAGCAACTCCTGCAACACCTACAGCAAGCAGAGATGGCTACAGGGCTCAAGAACCCCAAGTCCCTGGGGCAATCCTAGGAAACTCTTCTTTGGTGTCCCACCTCACAGCCGTCACTTACACAGGATGGATGGAGCACTATTAGGGCCTCCATCTCCAGGACCTCCCATGGTCCCTGAGCCACTGCTCCGCCTGCTGCCACTGCCGGCGTCGGAACCGGCGCTGCTGGATGTGGAAGGCTGAGATGGGGCAGCAGGAGAAGAAGGGGTTGCACTGGGGGCAGAAGCAGCATTGGGGGCAGAAGCAGCAGATGTTGAATCTTGGACCCTGCAAAGAAACAGGAAAGGCAGCATTAAAGTCCAGAGATGCAGGAAGGGTGAGCGGAGTCCTTTGTGCATGGCCCCAGCCAGTTATCCCCACATTCCCACCTGCACGGATGGATCCGCAGCTGTGCTTCCAGATGCCTTCCACCTAGCTGGAATCTGCCTCCCATCCTGCTGCATAACAGCCCCTGACATCTTATCCTGGCCCACGCAAAGCGGTTTGACTGGTCTTACCCCCGGTTATAGCCAACTTTTCCTTCAATCCCACTGAACTATTTACCTCAGCTATATCCCTGAGCAATGAATTTGCTCCAAACAGGAAAATCCTCCTGCTGCTCCCACAGAAACCACAGGAGGTTACAGCAGGGCTAGTGCATGGGGGAATCAAGGATCTGCTGCTCCGCAAATCCTCCCATGCACTGAATATTCCCATCAGTGCTCCTGAGGGCAAAAATAAGCATCAGCATTACTCAAACCCAAAATTCACTTTACTCACCCCAAATAATGCTATTGTGCCACTGACAAGTTGAGGTTCTCCCCCCCCCAAAAAAAAAAAACAACCTTTCTCAAACTCCTTTTCCTTTTTCACTCTTACTCCAGGGCTTTAAACATCAAACCTGAAGGGCCCTGTCCACGTTCCAGCCTCAGCCGAAAACCAGGAGGCAGAGAATGGGGAAACAAAGCAAATAGGAAGCTGAACAAAAAAAGAAGAAGGAAGCTAGAGAAAGGTCACTTGGTTTCAACTCAGCCAGGAAGAGGCTGTGATGCTCTCAGTCAGCACTTGCCTATGACTATCAGGAGGGGAAAACAAGAACGAGCAGCCCAGGAAAGCTCTTGTTTCCCCTTTGAAATGGCCCACAAGTGCCACAGCCAGCAGTAAACAGCATCAGGCTACCTGGAGATGCTGAATCCAGAGAGAGGCCTCCCGCAGAAGCTGACAATACACACGGCTTTGTAAAGAAGAGGGGGGAATGAAAAGAAGGCACTAATCTTCAGGAAGCCAATAAGAACCACACAAAGAGCCACAGCTCCCAGGGAGCCTGATGAGGCTGCAGCAGGGAGCCCCAGAAACGGTTGTGAAGGGGGGGTTGAGATCAATAAGATGTGGCTGCACATCACTGTGAAGCACAGCGACTGTTCCCTAGAACCTTCTGGGCTCCATTGGATAGCACTGCGAAGAGCCCAGCTCTGCAGGGATCCAGCCTGTGTCCCTTTCTCAGATGGACATGAGCGAGCTCAACCTGGGAGCTCCAAGGGGTGAGCCTGCTGCGTGCACGTGGCCTGAGCCTCCCGCAAGGTGCAGCGCCCACCTCTCTGCTCCTGCCCATGCAGACATGCCTCTGGGTACCACACAGAGGCACAGCTCTGCCTTACAGGGTGCTCTGCACGCATGGTGTGCCTCCCACAGCACCTGAGAGAGTCAGAGCAGGGGCTCAGAGCCGAGGATACGAGAGGAAGGGAAAGAAAAACTGGGTGTTAGTTTCCATTTCAACACAAAGCCATTGAGAAAGTAACTTCTGTCAGCAGCATCTTCTCTTGGTTGGAACTGGCATCAAGTTCCAGGGGGCTCTTTCAAGATTCCCAAGTTATAAAGGCCCAAACTACAGGAGCTGTGTTAAAAAAGAGGCAAACCCCTCAGACAGTTGCCATGAACTTACCCAGCTGTGTAACCTAGGAAAAAGACCTAGGGATAAACCCCACTGCTGCACAGCAAAGCCAGAGAGCTGGGATCCATCTCCTCATGGATGACCACCACCAAACAAGTCCTTCAGTCACCAATGGGGCAGAAAGGTCCCCCCATCATTTCCCTGCATCATCCATTTACCCTCAGCCCCCAAACCAAAGCAGTTTCTTACTTCTGGGGAGTCTTGATGACCAAGTGCACAGTCAGCCCATCTTTGATCCCATGTTGATTCAACGTGTCTCCATCCTTCAGGATCTTCCCGGCGAAGATCAGAACCAGCTGATCCTGTTTGGCTTTAAACCGCCTGGAAATCTCTTCTTTGAACTGAAAACAAACCCCAAACAAAAGCATTGCTCAGGCAAAAGGAGCAGCAATGGGACGCTCATCCTCCAGATAGCGCATCCGTGAAGGAAACAGCGCGAGGAACCGCCAGGCCCTCAGCACCTCACCCAAAAGGAGCCCATGCAGGTACCAAGCAAGCTGCTGAGGATGTTTGCTGAAGGTTTCCAAGTGCGTATCTCAAACCTAACCCAAATACCCCAACTCCATCTTCTCAATCACTGAACTGTTTCTGTCTCTGCTTGATGGTTTTCCTAAGGAAAGCCCAACTCAGCTTCAATACAGGCCAGAGCTCTCTGGAAAAGGGAACAATCCTTTATCAGCCAATGGAAATAAACTAGGTCTTCTCCAATTCCTATTCCTGCAACCGAATTCCCTGTGAGCACGCTACGCCACACGGACACCTCTTCTTTCCTGTGTGATGGGGAGGAATGAAGCCTGTCATTGCTAACCCAGCTGGGGCATTCCCCAGTTGATTTCCCGTCAAGGAAAGCCTTGCATTCGGCAGCCACAAACAGCACGGAAATTCACAGGGAAAGGCCGGGATGGAAAGAAAAGCAACAGAGGAGCTCACAGCCTTCCCACCAGAACAACAGCCCCGGCCTCATCCTGCTCTCCGGAGCTGACTGGGCAGGAGCAGGAGGCCTCCAGCCCCTGCCTACCCCAGGGCTCTGCTCTCATCCAGGCCTTGCACGCCATAACCTCGTGCCCTCCCTCTGCCCCACAGCAAGCCAAGAGCCGTGCCCATGACACCGTGGCCCAGTGGGCACAGCCACGGGGCAGCGCTGGAGCCAGTCCCTATGAACCCCCCCCCCCCCCCACAACCCACACAGGGGCTGCTGCTCCCTTCCCTCTGCTCCATTCAGCCAAAGCCTTGCCCAGCTCCATTCCTCTCCCCCCTGCTAAGTTCTGCCCCCCCCACAGCCAGCCCCCCCCGGCCTCATCCCTCTCTGCCCCCAGAGCCGCTGCTCCCCACCTCAGCCCCCCCCGGCTCCAAACCCCTCCCTCTGCAGAGCCCCCAAACCTCCCCCCCCGCCAAACCCTATCCCCACAGCCACCATTCCCCCCCCCCATGCCCAGGGCCTGCTCCCCCCCCCAAACCCTATCCCCACAGCCACCATTACCCCCCCCATGCCCAGGGCCTGCTCCCCCCCCAAGCCCCAGCCCTCACCCACCTCTCCCCACTCCTCCCTCCCTGCCTCGCACAAGGCCCCGAAGCCCGGGGGTGCCTCACACCCCCCCCCCCCCCCGCCCTAAACCCACGTCCCCCCCGCTCCCCAACTCCGCCGCCTCTCTCATCCCCCCCCCCCCCCCCCCAGAGCCAGGTCCCGCTCCTGACCCCCCCCCCCCCCCCCCCCAAACCCAACCCAACCCCGCAGCCAGGGCCCCCCCCTCGGCCCGGCCCAGGCCCCCACCTCGCGCACGGAGGCGCCGTCCGCGATGACGATCTCCTCCTTGTCCTTAGGGGTCTTCACGGTGACGCGGATGAGAGCCCCGCCGGGGCCGGCCTCGCTCTCCCCACCGGGGCCGGGCCCTCCTCCTCCTCCTCCTCCTCCTCCTCCGCCGCCGCCGCCGCTCGGCTCCGCCATCTTCGCCGCCCGCCCCGCCAGACCGGGCCGCCGCCACAGAGAGGTGGAGCGAGAGCGGCGCCACGGCCCCCCCTCCCTCCTCTCCCGCGAGGGCAACACTGCCCCCCAGCGGACCGGCGGGAGCCTGCCGGGCGGTGGGGGCTGAAATAGGAGGGACGGGGCGGGGGGAGGTCGGTGCTCGGATCCCACCTGCAGCCCCGTTGCTGGATCCATCCCGCACCCCCATTGCTGGATCCATCCTGCACCCCCATTGCTGGATCCATGCTGAACCCCCATTACCGGATCCACATTGAACCCCCATTACTGGATCCATCCTGCACCCCCATTGTTGGATCCATGCTGAACCCCATGAGCTGGATCCATCCTGCACCCCCATTACCGGATCCATGTTGAACCCCCATCACCTGGATCCATCCCGCACCCCATTGCTGGATCCATGCTGAACCCCCATTACCGGATCCACATTGAACCCCCATTACTGGATCCATCCCGCACCCCCATTACTGGATCCATCCCGCACCCCCATTGCTGGATCCATCCCGCACCCCCATTGCTGGATCCATCCCGCACCCCCATTGCTGGATCCCTCCTGCACCCCCATTACCGGATCCATGCTGAACCCCCACGACTGGATCCATCCTGCACCCCCATTACCGGATCCATGCTGAACCCCCATGACTGGATCCATCCTGCACCCCCATTACTGGATCCATACCGCACCCGCATTGCTGGATCCCTCCTGCACCCCCATTGCTGGATCCATACCGCACCCGCATTGCTGGATCCATCCCGCACCCCCATTACCGGATCCACGTTGAACCCCCATGACTGGATCCATCCTGCACCCCCATTACCGGATCCACGTTGAACCCCCATGACTGGATCCATCCTGCACCCCCATTACCGGATCCACGTTGAACCCCCATTGCCCGCTTCCCTCCCGCACCCCTTTAATGGGGGCTGCACCCCACAAGCTGCTGGGTGTGTTTGGACGGGACGGGACGGGACGGGACGGGACGGAGCCAGGCCTCGGGCTCCGGGGACCGGGAACTACGAGTCCCGGCGTGCTCCGAGGCGAGCGCGGCTCCGCCCTGCCGCGGCCGCGGCGCTGTCGGGGAGCGGAGCGGGGCCGGCGCGGCCATGCTGCGCCCCAAGGCCCTGACGCAGGTGCTGAGCCAGGCCAACACCGGCGGCGTCCAGAGCACGCTGTGAGCGGGGCCGGGCCGGGGAACCGCCGCTTACCGGGACCGGGAGGGGCGGCGGGGGGAGAGGGACGGGGGGGGGGGGGGGGGGCAGTGCGGGGTGATGGGGAGATGCGGGGTGATGGGGGGTGCGGGGTGATGGGGGGTGTAGGGAGTGCAGTGCGGGGTGATGGGGGGATGCGGGGTGATGGGGGGATATAGGGAGTGCAGTGCGGGGTGATGGGGGGATGCGGGGTGATGGGGAGGTGCGGTTCGATGGGGAGGTGCAGGGAGTGCAGTGCGGGGTGTTGGGGGGATGCGGGGTGATGGGGGGATGCGGGGTGATGGGGAGGTGCGGTTCGATGGGGAGGTGCAGGGAGTGCAGTGCGGGGTGTTGGGGGGATGCGGGGTGATGGGGGGATGCAGGGTGATGGGGAGGTGCGGGGTGATGGGAAGGTGCGGGGTGATGGGGAGATGTAGGGAGTGCAATGCAGGATGTGCAGTGTGGGGTGATGGGGAGATGCGGGGAGCACAGTGTGGGGTGATGGGGAGATGCAGGATGTGCAGTGCAGGGTGATGGGGAGATGCGGGGTGATGGGGAGATGCAGGGTGTTGGGGAGATGCAGGATGTGCAGTGCAGAGTGATGGGGAGATGAGGGATGCACAGTGCATGATGCACAGTGCTGGGGCTGTGCACCATGCCAGGACCATGCATGGTACATGGTACACAGTGACAGGACCATGCATGGTACTTAATATGCGGTGGCACCAGGACCATGCACGGTACTTGCCCACCAGCCTCATGCCTGCTCTCCACTGGGTCCTGCTGCTGCCACAGATGCAGCCACCGCAGCAGTGCTGGGCTTGGAGGGGGCTGTGATGGGATCTGGTGCCCCGCTGGGTTTAGAGGCCCCAATCCACCCCCCACACACACCCCCCCCCCCCATCTCATTTACAGGCTCCTGAACAACGAGGGGTCCCTGCTCGCCTACTCGGGCTATGGGGACACTGATGCCAGGGTCACCGCAGCCATCGCCAGCAACATCTGGGTGGCCTATGACAAGAACGGGCACCAGGCATTCAATGAGGACAACCTCAAATTCATCCTCATGGATTGCATGGTACGTGGGGCTGGGGACTGCTGACCCCCCCCACCCCGGGATCCAGCCACCAGCGTGGCTCTGGGATCCCACAGGATCAAGCTTTGGGTGCGATGGGTGCTGTTTCTCCCTGGGCAGGAGGGGCGAGTGGCCATCACGCGGGTGGCGAACCTGCTGCTCTGCATGTATGCGAAGGAGACAGTTGGATTTGGGATGCTGAAGGCCAAGGTAATGCTGGCAGGGAGGGGGTGAGAGGGGCACAGGGCCGTGTCTGTGCTGTGGGGTGGGCAAGAGCGGATTAGGGTGAGGATGGGAGTGGTGTGAGTGGAGTGAGCCACCATAGAATGGAATCACTCACGGGGCTGGGTTGAAGGGACCCTAAAGCTCATTTAAAGCCATGGGCAGGGACACCTTCCATTGGAGCAGGCCCCTGTATCCAGCCTGGCCTTGGGCACTGCCAAGGGATGGGGCATCCAAACCGTCTCCATTCAACCCATCCCAGTGTCCCAGCACCCTCACAGGGAAGAGCTTCTGCCTAAGATCCCATCTCCATCCCCGCTATGGCGGGTTCAAGCCATTCCCCTTGGGCTGTCCCTGCATCCCTGCATCCCAAGCCCCTCTCCAGCTTTCCTGTAGCCCCTATACAATGCAATATGGGCTAACAGAAGCCCACGGCGGGGGGGGGGGGGGGGAGGTGTGGGGGGGTGTGAAGCCCCCCCCGGCCCTGTTCATGCCACCCTTCACTCACAGGCGCAAGCGCTGGTCCAGTACCTGGAGGAGCCGCTCACGCAAGTGGCCGCATCCTGACCGCAGGAGCAGCGCTTGGAGATGCCACCGCATGAAGGCTGGTGCCTTCAGCACCACCGCAGAGCTTCGGGGTGCCTTTGCAAAGAAGGGGGGGAATAAAAGTGTCTCTGATGCTTGCGGCCTTTGTGTCTTCTTGTGAATGAAAGGAGCTGGAGGGGGGGGGACCTTGGGGCAAGAAGGGATGCGATGGGCTCGTGGCAAGGGGAGTGGGTCCAACAGAACCCCCCCCCGCCTGGGGTGATGGGGGGCAGCGGGGGCTCTCCCCCTTCCCGTTCTCGCCATCCTTCGCACGATGGCAGCAGAGACAAGGAAACGCGTTCAGAACCCGTTGGAGCGGGGCTGAGCGCAAGGGGTAAGGTGAGGGGGGGGGAGGCTCTCGCCCTGCTTGTCCCCCTCTGGTGCCCGCAGCCCGGCCCCGGCTCCTCCTCCTCCGTCCGCCCCGTGCCGTGTCCCATGGGTGCCATTACCTGCCCGACCTGCGCTGCGGCACCCGGGTCCCACCCCTTGAGTCAGGGCGGTTGCGTTGCGCTGCCGGCCCCGAGCTCCGCACGGCGAAGGAAACTTTGCTCCTTCCTCCCGTCTCCTACCGGTACCTCCGGGAGCCGCCGGCTTTGCGAAGGAGGAAACGGAGCGGCCGGGGCGCCATGGGCAGCGCCGAGGAGGATTATAACTTCGTCTTCAAGGGTGAGCCCCGTGTGCGCAGAGGGGATGGAGCAGGGACGGCGGCTGGATGGGGATCGGGGGCTTCATTGGGTGCCCCCCCCCCCGGGTGGTGCTGAGCAGCGAGGCCGCTCTCGTGGGCACCGGGAGCTGTGAAGGGGCAAGGGGGCAGCGAGCAGGATCCGGCCTCCGTTGTGTCCCCACTGAGGTCAGCGCTGGGGGTGTCTCCAGGCTCCATAGGGGCATGGGGAGGACCCCACATTGCGCCGCATGAGCCCATTGACCCGGGTGCCTAAAAGTCATTGGGGTGCGGGTGGTGGCACGTGGAGGACATAGGGGTCAGACCTGGGCTCCTGCTCCTCAAGCACAGGTCCTGGTGTCCTGGGTGCCACCAGCTGGACCTTGGGGCTCCCCTGGGGCAAGGAGGGATGGAGAAGGCTCCATGGGGGTGCTCACCGCAGTGGGGTGACCCTCACCCTGCTGCTGCCAACAGGTCCTGGTGGCTGTGACCCAGCTCGAGCAGCACTGGGAGCACAGGAGCAGCTTGCTCCAAGCCCCTGCGTCCAACCTGGCCTTGAACACAAGGATGCGGCAGGCACAGCTTCTCTGGGCACCCTGTGCCAGCGCCTCAGCACCCTCACATCCCTATCCACGTTATATATATCCAGCAGGATATGTTCGATGATGTCTGTGGTCATCATTGCCCAGGCAATGAGGGATGCCCATGCGCCCTGTGGCAGTGCAGATGCCACCCTGCCAAGGCAACAGGCCGCTGGCTGGCGTGGCTCAGGTTAGCAGGATTCCTTGGAGCAGCCTTTTCCCTTCCTCGGCAGCTCCAGTGGGATTTCCCTCCTTTCCTTCCGCAGTCGTCCTGATCGGGGAGTCTGGGGTGGGCAAAACCAACCTGTTGTCCCGCTTCACCCGCAACGAGTTCAACCACGACAGCCGCACCACCATCGGCGTGGAGTTCTCCACCCGCAGCATCCTGGTGGGAGACTCCGTGGTGAAGGCTCAGATCTGGGATACAGCCGGGCTGGAGCGGTACCGCGCCATCACCTCCGCGTAAGGATGCGATTCCCCAACCTGGGCTGCCCGTGGTACCCGGGTGATGGAAGATGCTGGGGGGGGGGGGGTGTGTGTGTGTGTTTTAGATGGAGCATGGGGTGATGCTGAGGTTCTGCCGCAGGTATTACCGGGGGGCTGTGGGTGCCCTGGTTGTCTTCGACATCACCAAGCACCAGACGTACGATGTGGTGGAGCGGTGGCTGAAGGAGCTCTATGACCACGCTGAGCCCAGCATCGTCGTCATGCTGGTGGGGAACAAGACTGACCTGGCACAGGCTCGGGAAGTGCCCATGGAGGAGGCGAGGATGTTTGCAGGTACAGGCTGGCACCTTGCTCTAAGGACTGGGGGGCCTTGGGGACCCCCCTGACAGCAGGGACCTGCATCAATGTGGGCACCTGGGCATCTCCAAAGGGGGCTCCAGCACGGAGCTGTGCCCTGGCCGGGGTCTGCATCAGCTCCTCTCATTGCAGACAACAACGGGCTGTTGTTTGTGGAGACCTCAGCGCTGGATTCCACCAACGTCGAGCAGGCGTTTGAGACCATCCTGACGGGTACGTGCCCCAGCACTGTGCTGCAGCGGGGTCCTGGGCACCAGGACGTTGGGAGACCCTCAGTGGGTCTCTGCACAGCGCTTCTCCTCTGCCCTGCCCAGCGGCAGCCCTTTGGGGATGGTTTCTGGTCTTTCTGGCTGGTTTGGTTCCATGCTCTCCTGTTGGGCGTTCCACTTCGAGCTCCCTTGGCTTTGTTCTCCCGGCCCCTTGGGCATTCTGCATTTCCTGGGTGTGTGTGGGGGGGAGCATCTCCTTCTTCCCCTGTAATCTCTGGTTTCCCTTCCTGTTGTCCTGGGCTCCTGACTCAACGCCTGCAGCACGCTGCGGCACCGGCCATGGGGAGATAGGGGGGGGGGCACAGGGATGGAGCTGGGGCGATGCTCCTGCAGGAGCAGCTCTCCATGCACTGGGGCAGGAGGGCAGGGAGATGGGCTGTGCCGTGCCGTGCCCCAGCACAGGCTGAAGCACTCCTCCACGTTGGGCAAGAGGAGATTGCCACAGCGCAGGGTGTTCCCCGGGCACCGCAAAGGATGCGGCTTGTAGGGAGCTGCTTCCTTGTAACCCCTCAGCTCACAGAGGGGAAGCAGCGGCACCGCTCCGATGAGCCCCCCCTTGGCACCCCTTGTTTTGCAGAGATCTTCCGCAAGGTGCAGCAGCGGAAGCAGAGGAGCGACCAAACCAACACGGTGGCACTGGGCAGCGGGAGCCCCGGCGGCGCGGCCGCGGCGCAGGAGGAGAAGCGCCCGTGTTGCGTGGCCATCTGAGGGGTGCAGGCCCCCCCCCCCCGGGGACCCCCAGGACACCGCAGTGATGCGGAGCCGGGCCTGCCGGGCCACCCTGCCCAGCCGTGGGGCCACGTCCCGAGGATGCGGGTGTCCGCGCACGTCTCCATCCCAAGCCCTAAGGAGCCAAGCGGCAGCGCTCAGAGCTCTGTCCCCATCCTATGTGTGGGGCAAGAGTGATGGCAGGACCCAGGGAAGGTGCCTCCCGGCTGCACGGTGCAGAGCCGGGTGCTGGGGCCCGGGAGCAGCTCCGTGTCCAGCGCGATGGTGGCACCATCATTAAAGGACTTGTGAAAGGCAGGTTTGCTGAGCTGGAATTCCTGGGGGACTGGGGTCCCCACCTCTGGGATACGCTGCAGGACATGGGCTCCCTCTATGGTCCCCCTGTGCCCCCTCGCCATGCAGCCTTTCCACATCCCCACATCCTCGGTGGCTTAGAGCATCAACCGGGTTGGAAATGACCTGCGAGCTCATCGAGTCCAACCTTTACCCCAAGCATTGCCAAGGGCACCACTAACCCACGGCACCAAACCATGTCTTGGCCTCAGCCAGTTATCCCAAACTGCTTGGAAATGGGAGAATTGCTGCCGGATTCCTCTAGTTCGGGGCACTTGCTTTCCCTTTGCATTGGGCAAGGCAAGGCAGCCCAGCTCCCATCTCATGTCTGTGGTTCTGCATGGAGGGCATGGCCACGGCTGTCGCTGTTGGTGGCGCACAGCCACACTGGTGGCCTTCCCCTGCTGCCATAGAGCCATGGGATGGGTTGGTTTGGAAGGGAGCTTAAAGCTCATCCAGTTCCAACCGCTGCCACGGGCAGGGACACCTTCCACTAGAGCAGGATGCTTCAAAGCCGCATCCAACCTGGCCTTGGACACTGCCAGGGATGGGGCATCCAAACCTTCTCCATCCAACCCATCCCAGTGTCCCAAAACCCTCACAGGGAAAAGCTTCTGCCCAAGAGCTCATCTCAGTCTCCCCTTGGGCAGGTTAAAGCCATTCCCCTTGGCCTGTCCCTGCATCCCTGCATCCTAAACCTCTCTCCAGGTTTCCTGCAGCCCCTTTAGGCACTGGAGCTGCTCTCAGGTCTCCCCTTCAGGAGCCTTCTCTTGTCCAGGCTGCCCCAGCCCAGCTCTCTCAGCCTGGCTCCAGAGCAGGGATGCTCCAGCCCTCGCAGCATCGCTGTGGTCCCTCTTGTGCTGTTGCTCCAGAGCTGGATGCAGGATGCAGGATGCAGGATGCAGGATGCAGGATGCAGGATGCAGGATGCAGGATGCAGGATGCAGGATGCAGAGGGGGGGGATTTGGGTCTTGCAGAGCCGTGGAGCAGCCTCATACCTGCCCCTTTACCTGGCCCAGGTGAAGGCACCTGCCCGGTGATGGGCAGCCCCTGCAGCCAATGGCTTTGGAGGAGGAAGGGCTGTGGCCACCTCCGAGTGCGCAGGGACCAGCCCCGGCCAGGGCTGGATCAGGCCCGGAAATCCCAGCCTGCCCAGTGGGATCGGGGCTGCGGTGCTGGGCAGGATGCGGGGCAAGGACGATGAGTACGATTACCTCTTCAAAGGTGGGTCTCCTGCGCTGGCCATGCCTGTGATGAGCTGAGCTCGGGCTCAGCCTCCATGCGGTGCCCTTGGGATGGAGCTGGAAGCCGGGGCTTTGGCTTGTACCGGGATAGAACACACACAGCGTCCCATTGCTGGGGACCTGGTGGGGGGGCTCGTTGGGGAGCTGGGCACAGGGAAGGTGGGTGATGGTGTTGCTGGGATGGAGGCTGCTGCCGTGGTCTGAGATGGTTGATGCCGTGGTTGTGGCTGCTGGGGGGGGGGGGGGGGGGGGCTGTTTGTGGTCCTTGTGCTAATGAAAGGACCTTGGTGCTGCTGGAGGGGCTCAGAGTAGATGAGCCCTGGGCATGGGTACTCATTGGAACCTTCGCTGCGGCTCCTGCCCAGAGCTCCAGGCTGTTTCCATGCCCACCTCCGGGCTGGGATGTGATGTGTCAGGGATGTGATGCTCAGAGGGGCAGCCAGAACCGAGCCCACCGAGTGCTTTAGTGCACGGGATGGAGGATGCTGCTAAGTCCCCTGCATCCTGCCCCCAGGCTGGGTCCCGCAGGGGTGTCCCTGCATCCGGGAATGCTCGGAATCATCAGCGAGGGCATTGGGAAATAACGAAATACCATCAAAATCCAACCCCTTTGAGTCATGAACTCAACAAACTCGATGGGGGAGCTGCGAGATAAAGCATCCAAGAGCCTGTCCCACCGGGCTCCATAGGGACCGGCCAGGGAGGAGGAAGAGGAGGAGGCGGAAAATGCTTCCTTTCAGACCAGGTCTCTTGTGCACCCTCAGGGCTGCAAAGAGGAGACCCGGTTGTGCTCGGCCTCTCTGGCCCAGCTGCCTCCACATGGGTCCGGCCTCTGCTTTCCCCCTTGTTTTATGTATACGGAGCTTTCCCATCCCTGGAGCTGGGAAGGAAACTCCTGGCGAGGTCCAGGAACGCTCTTGAGGGTTATTTTCAGGTGGTTGCGGGTGCCCAGTGGGGCTGACCCTGTGCTTGTGTGTGTGTCCCCCCCCCAAGTTGTGCTCATTGGGGACTCTGGGGTGGGCAAAAGCAACCTCCTCTCGCGCTTCACCCGCAACGAGTTCAACCTGGAGAGCAAGAGCACCATCGGCGTGGAGTTTGCCACCAGGAGCATCCAAGTGGAGAACAAGACGGTGAAGGCTCAGATCTGGGATACGGCCGGGCAGGAGCGGTACCGCGCCATCACCTCCGCGTGAGTCCCCTTGTGTCCCCATGGGGTGTCCCCAATGCAGGGCCCTGCTGTGACCCGTCCCCTCGCTGTGCCCCAGTTATTACCGTGGGGCAGTGGGGGCTCTGCTCGTCTACGACATCGCCAAGTACCTGACGTACGAGAACGCGGAGCGGTGGCTGAAGGAGCTGCAGGACCACGCCGATGCCAACATCGTCATCATGCTGGTGGGCAACAAGAGCGACCTGCGGCACCTCCGCGCCGTGCCCACCGATGAGGCCAAGAGCTTTGCAGGTACCCGCTCCCCATCCTGCCCTGTCCCGTCTCCATCCCGGAGCTGTGGCTCGTGGCACCGGTGTGAGCTCGCCCTTGTCCTTGCAGAGAAGAACGGGTTGTCCTTCCTGGAGACGTCTGCTCTGGATTCCACCAACGTGGAGACGGCATTCCATAACATCCTCGCGGGTAAGGGGGATGGCTTCGGGCACCGGTGTTCTCCCAGGGCCCTGCTGCGGTGGGATCATGCTCCCTTGGTTGGGGGGGGGGGGGCAGATGAAGGCGTTTTGGGGGTCCCCCACTCAAACCCTCACTTCAAGCTCCCGCTGTTCCCTTTGCTGGCAGAGATTTACCGCATCGTGTCCCAGAGGCAGATCCCGGGGCAGCCGGAGCCCGAGTTCGGCCCCAGCACCAGCATCGAGCCCATCCGGGTGCTGCCCACGCAGCAGGAGGGCAAGCAGGGCCCCTGCTGCCAGAACATCTGAGCACCCCCAAAACCACCCACCAAGTGACGGCATCACCTTTATCACCCTCTACCTCTGCTCACTGCAGCCCCCCCAACCCGGACACGGCGGCTGCTTCTGCATCACTGCCCTCGTGTGCACCCTCACGCTCGCCCTGTGTTTATGTAGGACCTACACAAATAGCAGGGGGAAAACCCCACCAGGGTCTCTCCCTTCTGTCCCCATTGTTTGGGACCTGGCATCTCTTTGCGTCCCTGCTTCCTCTGGCCCTGAAGGCACAGCCATGGGGTGACTCAGGGTGGCACTGAGTAAGCGCAAGCATCCGTGGGTGCAGCCCTTCAGGGCAGGGTGGGGAGGGGGACACTGGGTGCACCCTTCTTTGTGTTGCACCCAGCCCTGCCCCTTCCGCACCAAGGGCTGGGTGAGCCTCTGGGTGCTGGTGGGGCAGCCGTGGGGCACCCTGGTGCGGGCAGGTAGGGACAGGACAAGAGGAATGGCTTGAATCTGCCAGAGGGGAGATGGAGATGAGCTCTGAGGTGGCTCCATGACTCTATGATCCCTTCCGCTGGGGACATGTCCTTTGGGGCAGCCCTAAGGGGATGCCAAGAGGATGCTGTGGGTGGGCAGTGGTCCCCCTGCATGGCCAGAGCCAGCGCATGGGAGCCCTCAGCTCTGGCTGCCCGGAGGCACGATCCTGCCCCGCTCAGTGCCATCGCTGGTGGGGCTGGTGACAACCGGGCTGCCACTAGATGGAGCGGGTGCTGCACCCATGGGTGCCAATGGCCCCAGCCCCAGCCTGCTACGGCCCCAGCTTCACTCCCCATTGCCCCCAGTGCTGGGTGTGTGTCCCCGTCCCAGTGCAGGGTCCGGGGGTCTCTCTGTGGCTTCCCCCCCCCCCCCCCCCAGCACACAGGGATTCATCCCTACAATGGGAATCTGGGAAAACTCCCCCTATGGCGTTGCTGCTGGAGGCTCCAGCGGGGTTCCTCCAGCATCCCCACCTCCAGCATCCCACCCCTGCATCCCAACCTCCAGCATCCCCACCTCCAGCATCCCACCCCTGCATCCCAACCTCCAGCATCCCCACCTCCAGCATCCCACCCCTGCATCCCAACCTCCAGCATCCCCACCTCCAGCATCCCACCCCTGCATCCCCACCTCCAGCATCCCCCCCCGCATCCCGACCTCCAGCATCCCACCCCTGCATCCCAACCTCCAGCATCCCCACCTCCAGCATCCCACCCCTGCATCCCAACCTCCAGCATCCCCACCTCCAGCATCCCACCCCTGCATCCCAACCTCCAGCATCCCCACCTCCAGCATCCCCACCTCCAGCATCCCACCCCTGCATCCCCCTCAGGAGGAGGGGCAGCACGAAGGGGTCTTGCTGGAGGCCTTGGAGGTCAGATCCTGCTCCCACAGCCCAGGGTGAGCAGGGGGGTGCCAGCTCCATTGCGGGTGACCAGACCCCTCCTTGGCCACATCTTGTGGCTGTCCCCAGGGGAGTGACTGGCATTAAACCCACCCCAGCCCCGCGCCACCATCTGCCCGCACCGAGCCGCGGTGCCAAGGGCTGACGTCAGCCCTTGGCACCGGTACCCAGAAGCTGTGGCTGCCCCATCCCTGCGGTGTTCCATGCGGAAGGGGGCCCTGCCCATGGAGCTGCAGGAGCTTGAAGCTCCCTTCATCCCAACCCATCCCACGGTTCGAGGATTCCCCCCTGCAGCCCCGAGCGGTCGGAAACCAAGCGCAGAGCCTGCGTTTCTTAAGTAATAATACTTTAATAAAATTAAGTTCTTAATGTAATTTAGCACATTTAATACATTAACCCTTTCCCTTCTTTGTTTTCTACAAGTTGTGCAACATCATTATTTTAAGTTTTTCTTCTCTTTTTTCACCTTTTTTTTTTTCTTGTTTTCACCATTCCTTCTCCCCTTATCCTATATGCCTCAAAACTCAGACGACGAGCCTAACTCTACTCTAGCTTCGGTTATGTCCCTCTCAGGCCTTTCCTTTTGCATCACGCCGGAGAGATGGGAATACCGGGATGGAATATGTGATCGGTTTCCAATAGTAACAATCCCTACTACAGGTTTCCTATTGATGTTCAAAGAAAAGAGGAAGTGGGGCAGGGTGGGGGGGGAGAAGAATCCATCAAAGCAAACACAATGGAAGAAGGAATGGACTTGGAAGGGCCACACAGGGCTGGCTCAGCGCGAGGTTGGGAGTACCATGGAGCAGGACTATGGGATAGCACCCGGATCCAGTGGGAAAGCGGATACACACAGACACTTGTACGGCTTGGAGCGAGGATGAAGGGAAGCTGATGGGATGCTGGAGCAAGCAATAAGCCATGAAGGGCTGGGGGGGGGGTATCACTGAGCTCGGCGCTGGGGGGTCCCCGTGGATCCAGTTGGGGTTTAGCTCATGTTTCCAATGGGAAATCCCACCGGGAGCTCTTTGATACCAGGCCAGAGCCAGAGGGAATCCTCTGCAGGTCCCAATGGGTGCCTGGGGGCTGCTCTGGGCATCCCAGGGGATTGATTCCCCTGGAGCTGGGATCAGAGCTGCTCCGCGGCACGGCTCCGCGTGCCCTTCATGGTTGCTTAACGCTGCTTGGAAGCCCGC
Organism: Lathamus discolor; assembly: GCF_037157495.1. Classification (NCBI taxonomy): domain Eukaryota; kingdom Metazoa; phylum Chordata; class Aves; order Psittaciformes; family Psittacidae; genus Lathamus; species Lathamus discolor. Next base: position 2,763,736 of record NC_088907.1, read on the forward strand.
AGCAAAGCCTCGGCTGCAGAGCAGGATCAGGCCCCTCATCTGTGGCGTTTTCCCCTTTCTCTTTCCCATTACCTTGCACCGAAACCGAAAGGAAAAGGGAAAACCCAGCCTGCGACTGTCTCACGGAGGAGCAGAGCATCCCACGAGCGCATCCCTTCATCCCAGCCCCCAGGAGCTGAGGGAACGTTTGGGAAGCAGCGTCTCAAGCCCAGCAAACCCATTCTGCCATCAGCATTGCCACGGCTGGACGGAGTCTTCATTGGCCCCGGTGGAACGGCTCCAGCTTTCTCCAGTGTCACTTCCCTGGGGGTGACTTCCCATTGGCTGCGTTAGCAGCCCTGGAGTGATGCTGGAGCGCATCCAGCGGGAATGCCGCAGCCTGCCAGGGCTGAAGCCACTTCAGATTCCAATTGAGTAACCCCATTGAAAGGGGTGAGCTACACAGGAGGAAAGGCAGGAGCTGCCCAGCGTTCCCTACGGCACGGGGCAAAACCGAGGGCGAACCCAGCAGGATCACGGCTGAGTTTTCCACCCGGTCAGCTACGAGCACAACGGGATTGGGAGTCTCTATAGGATGTGAAACCCCACAACGAAACACAGGGATTGCTCCCTAACATCCTCGAGAGGGCTTTGGAAGAACCAGCCCATCCTGCCTCTGCCGGCGCTGACACCGAGGGAACCTTGCAGAGGCAGGATGGGACCCCGCTCTCGGTAGACAAGTATAAAGTGCATCCACTCTCCAGCCCAGCGCATCACCCATCGTCCAATGTCAATCACTGCCTCTTCTTCAAGTATCCAACCAAAAAACATGAGGTAAAACGAAAAGGAAAGAGCAAACAGGGCCCCTTGGTCACCCTGCAGGACCAGGAGCTTGGTACCACCAAGCACAACCCCTTCTGACAGCACAGGAGATGCTGTGCCCGGCGCTCCCAACCCGCTCGGATTCACAGTGCTATGTGCAGAATGAGAACTGTCTTCGCTTCCTGTCCTAACCTATTGCATGGCTTTGCTGAAGGAATGCTGGTAAGCGGCTGCCTCCTCTTGCCCCTGCTCCTGCCCTCCATGAGCGTGTCTCCAAGGCTTTTAGGATCCTTAGGGATGCTCCCGGCTCAGGGGCATCACCGATGGGTGAGCCACGACACGGAGGAGAGGAGCAAAAGCCGACCGCGGAGGTAAGAGTGGTTTTCTTCTGCTTCTCTAATGATAACGGCCTTGATGCTGGGTCCTTTGTAACGTGGAAACAGGGGAGTGGGGTTTGGTGCAGCACCGATGCTTGGGAGCAAAGTGGTGGCCTGGCTCTGTGACCCACAAGGAACAGGGTTTAACCAGCTGGGGGTGTGGGGCACATCCTGCCCCTCTCCGCCGATGCTGGCGCTCAGGGATGCCGGGGGGACCCCACAACGATGATGGTTTGAGGCTCCCTCAGGGGAGCATCTGGCACCGAAGAGCCAGCGGAGCTGGCACCCTGCGCGATGCCGGTGCCAAGCGCGGTGCGAGGCTTCCTCCGGGCTCAACGAGGATCCCAAAGGGAAAAGGAAAGAGACAAGGGAAGGACCCAACCGAGCATCCTCTGCTCCCCTGGTTCAGCGCTCACGTTACACAGGAGACTTCATCCCAGCTTCCTGCCCTTCCCCTCGCCAGGAGACGTTCAAACAGCAGGAAAAGGAGCAGGAATTGGCCCGTTTCTCCTTTTCCCCTCGGCAATTCCCTGCTCCCGACCCGGAGGTCGGGATAAGGCAAACCCCACCAGCCTGAGCCGGGATTTACTCGGTGACAAGCCAAATCTTCCTAGTTTTAGTGACAAAAAAACCAACCCAAACACCCCAAATATCTCTTTTTTTTTTTTGCTTAAAAAACCCACCCATTATTCCATCCCTTTTTTGGTTGGGTTTTTTTTTTTTTTTTTGCTTCAGGAAAAACAGGACCCAAAAAAAATAAGATGGGAATTTGCTGGGAAGTTACAAATGATTCCTTGATCTTGCTTCGGAGTTTCATTTACATTCTGCTCTGTCTGGGATCACTTGGCTCTACTATAGATTAAACAATATGGATAGCATCTACTATTTGAACTAGTTAATCTTTTCATCTTTACTCTAGGATTATAGGAAATAAATTTGAGCGTTTATTATTATTATTATTATTATTATTATTATTATTATTTTTTAATACCCATCAACATTTTTTTTTTTTTCCTTTTTTTATCTCCTTTTTGGTTAAAAAACAACCGCCACCCCCAAAAAAGAAAAGAAAATCTGCTTTTCAAAATGCTTCTCTGAAAGGCAACAGAGCAGAAGCATCCCCCAAAGCTTCCTGCTTGGAAGGGAACGGGACATGGGCTGGCTTCATATGGAAGTGTAGGACCCTCCATGCTCTGGAGCTGTTCAACCCATCCCAACTCGGGTCAAGGTCCTGCAGACCCCACAGGGATGAGGCTGAAGAGCTTCCTCTGCAAGCACAAAGCATCCCATGGGGATGCTTGCTCCAGGATGGCTTTTCCATCAGTTGTCTTGGCCATTGGGTGCCCTCTCCAGCTTGGTGGGAGCAGAAAGGGCGACATTCCCCTATCCGGGATGGCTTGGAGCTGGCCAGGAGCACTTGGGTCCTGCACAAGCCCTTAGCTCCAAAAGGAGGAGGATGGATGGGGGGATAAAACACTCCCGTCCTGGCAGGCACACACGGAACCGAAGCCTGAAGGGAGGCAATGGATGGCAACCACCCCCGTGGTGTGCAGAGCATCCCTGCGAGCGCGCTGCCATCCTGGGAAGGACCAGGAATCCGGTGGCCTCCTCCAAGGAGCTGCTTTATCCCAGGCTCCCTGCACCCTGCTGCGAACTGAACCAAGGGCAACACTGGTCCCTGGCTCCCTGCGGCAGGATCGGGCCCGTGGTGCCGGCTGGAAGAACGCAAGCTTTGCATCCCAGTGCCCAATGGTGGGAGCAACCATTCCCTAAGGAAACCCAGCAGGAGCAACCCATCCCCACGCAGCACCGGGTCGAAGCCGGACCCTGGGCAGCGGGCGATGCTCTTAGCGAGGCCGGGGCTGGATGGGGCTCACTGGGAGCAAACTGGGAGCAAACCGGGGCTCACTGGGACCACGCTGCCCCCAAGCCCCTCAAGCTTCATCCAAGCCCACAAAGCCCTTTGAGCCCTCGCAAAGGGATTCACGGACAGAGCAAGCCCAAGGCTGGGGCTCCGCGATTCCGAGCGCTCCTTTCTTTTTTTCCTCCTATTTCTCTCAGTTTTCAGCACCAGTTTTATGCTCGTTTTCTCCTTTTATTCGTCACCTTCCGCTTAAACACATCCGACTGCGTTAATGTCTCGTTTCTGGAAAGGGCTTATCTGCACCATGACTATCACCTTGTACATACACACACGCACACACAAAAAGAGGAAACATATATTAAAAACACTTTGTAAGCAATACTCTGGATACAAATGTATTTTTTTTTTTTTTTTAAACCTACATATATTCTAAACCTTCTAAACTTTTAAGGATCACTTTATCATAAAATAAAATATCCTTTTGTTTTGTGTTTTTTTCTTTTTTCTCCTTATAATAAATTACCTAATAAAAAGTACTTTTATTAGCCCAGTTCCTTGCTACATTTACACGTAATAAATGCATTTATTAAAATAGAATATTAAATTATAAAGAAATGTTCTAATCTTAAAATCTTTTTTTTTTTCCTTTTTTTTCCTTTTTTTTTTTTTTTTCCTTTTTTTTCCGCTTTTTTCCCCCCCTCCTCTCTCTCTCTCTTTAAAAAACGCATCAAAATAAACCCTTCAACTCGCAAAGGAACAGGGTGGAGCAGTGATTTCCGAGGTTCGCAGTATTAACAGTCTGAGCCTTGGTATGGATGGAGATTATTCGTTAGGTTTCTTCTTTTTTTACGTAAGAAAGAAAGAAAAGAGAAAAAAAAAATAAAATAATAATAATAATAGCTATTCCCTCCAGCTGAAAAATACTTTTGCAAATGGGAGTTAGGACGAGATATTTTTATAGGATCTCCTCATTAAATATAAATCCAATTTTGGTTCTTTTTCCCCTCTTCTCTTTTGTTCTGCATTATAATACACGCTATTCTCTATATAATTCCTGTCCAGGAGGATGGCATCGCAGCACGAGCATCCCTTCTCTCTCGGCTTTCCCTTTGTTACCTGTTGTCACCCTCTCCCCTGCACCATCCCGTGGTGCCCTGCCGACACCAGCCTAGGACCCGGCAGGTTTTGGCATCACCTCCCCGGTCCACAGCACCTTGGGACCAGGGATGCTCCCGCAGCCCTGACACCGCCTCGGCTCTGCCTCCACAAGGAAAAGGCTGCAGGATGAGGCCCCCATGGAGCAAAGCACCGGAGCCCCCGCTCCTTGCTTTTGGCGCAGGCAAAGCACACGCGCACATCCCAGCGGCATCCAGCACCGAGTCAGCCCCGTTCCCTAGGTCCACTCCATCCCCCTGGATGAGTCTGATCCTGCCTGGACCTGGAAACCTCCTGCTAACGGCTCAGCACCTTCCAACGCCGCTACCCCCTGGGTTTTGGGGACCCGACGCAGGATGAGCGCGCAGAGCATCCCCCCGCGCGTGGCAAGTCCCAGTCAGGTCCTCATCCCCACACTGGCTCCATCATTCCCACTAGATGGAAGCACTCCATTCCCCGCTGCCCCGAGGGGAAACCAAGCAGCATCCGCTTGCATTGGGCCACCCGTGAGGTCCCATCCTGCACGTGCTTTGCTTTACCACTGCCAGGAGCCCCCCACTTTGGTGGGCTCCTCAGTAGCCATAAAGTGAAGCCGTAAGGATGGGGGTCTTGAGGACCAGGCTCCCTGCAAGAGCTTTGCTGCCCCTAAACCCAAAGGAGGAAGAGGTGGGTTGGCTTGGGAAGACCTGGACAGCGTTCCTCTGCCTCCCTGGGGGCACAGGGATGGTGCCACACCAGCACCCCAAAGGGGTTCCTCAGCACCCTGGGAGGGATGCTGAGCGCAGGTGAAGCTAGCGAGGTTCAGCCTAGCTGGTTTACAGCGCCGCTCCTATCGCAAGGAGCATCCCTGCGGAGTGGGAGGAAAGAGGGAAGCAGGGAATGCCGCTGGGACCCTGGTGCAGAGCAGGGCAGGGTGCCGGGAGGAGGGCTCTGTCTTTAGTTAGCTTGAGTTATTGCTGGTGAATCGGACCAACAAGCCAGTTTGAGTCACCTCTCAAGGAAGATACAAGTCAGAGCAAATAGTTAAGGTCATGGGCATTTTTCTTGTTTTTATTGATTTTTCTTTTTTAAGCTTTTTTTTTTTTTTTGCCTTTTTTTTTTGCCTTTTTTTGCCTTTTTTTTTTAATATATATACATATATTTAAAAAGAGAGAGAAAAAACAACAACAACAACAAAAAAAAAAAATAGGTATGCAAATTCTGTTGTTTCAGCCCCGCAACCGGGCTCCTCATGGATGGATGGATGGCAACAGCACCCGGGGCTGCAGGGCCCCCCCCCCCCCCCCCCGGGGCAGCCCCATTACTCAGGCCAGAGGTAGCTCTCGGTGCGTTTTTACAGCGCCTGGTTTTGCTTTCTTCCCAAGTTGCTACATCAAACTATGGAGTCGGGACGAGGTGCGGGATGGGGAAAGGGAGAACTCAAAAGGAAACGGGGGCCGAAACACTTTTCTATTCCTTTTTAAACTAGAACTGCTACATCAAGCTTTCTTTTAATATATATGTATATGTATATATATATGTGTATATATATATATATATATAAAGGTTATTGGAACTGAAGATTTTATTAAAGGCCAACTTGGAGACTCGAGGAGGAACCTTGTCTGCAGAGAGGGGTCACGGTGCCGCCTGGACCGACGGACCAACAACCCCGCTCCGGTTCCCATCAAGCATGGACGTTTGTTTGGGTCAGAATTCCTTCTTTTTTTTGTTTGATTTTTTTTGTCTTTTTTTTTTTTTATGGTTTTTCCTTTTTTTTTTTCTTTTCCTTTTTTTTTTTTTTTTCTTAAAAAGACCTCTTTTTTTGTTTTTCCCCCTCATTTTCTCTACCATTTTTCAGCATGCAGGAGGCTTTTACATCGCTTTCGTTTCTTAAGGGAAGGGAGGAGATTTAACGGGAGCGGCCTCCCTCTTCCCTCCCCTTCCCACTCCTTAGGGTCAGTGCTAGAATAGGTCCCCCCCCCAACCCCAGGTCCCTACCACGGGTGTCTCCTTCCCCCCCCACCCCGCTCCCCCCCACCTCTTCATAACCTGGCAATCAAAGAAAGACATTGATTAAAACTTGCTCACATCATTACCACGAACAGACTTCACTCAGCCAAGAACGACTATAGCCACTCAACTAACACATCGGCCCGGGGAGGGGGGGAAAGCAATTCCCGGTGCGATTCCCAGCTCAATCCCCTCCATCATCACCGACGCCAACGCTTCCGAACGCCCCTTCCAAGGGTGGTTGGACCCCCCCCCCCACCCCGGACCCATCCCTCGCCCTCCCAACCCCGGCTCTTGCCCCAAGCACTCTCTCAGCATCAGCAGGAGAATTCCGCGCAAGGAACGGTTCAAATCCAACCCTGGGATGGGGGTGCGGGACACGGAGGAGGTGGTGTGCTGGGGAGGGAAGAGGTTTCCACCCGGAGAACAGGAATGTTCCCCCTCTCCCTTCGCCTTCTTTGACTGGGACCAAACCGAAGCCAGATTTTGAAGGAGGACCAGTTTTAGAAAGGATGAGGCCAGAGCCGGCCAGGGCTCGGAAGCCTTTGCCGAGGGGATGGAAGGATGGATGGAGGGATGGATGGAGGGATGGATGGGATGGAGGGATGGAGGGATGGAGGGATGGATGGAGGGATGGATGGGATGGAGGGATGGAGGGATGGAGGGATGGATGGAGGGATGGATGGGATGGAGGGATGGAGGGATGGAGGGATGGATGGATGGATGGATGGATGGATGGGATGGATGGAGGGATGGATGGAGGGATGGATGGATGGGATGGATGGATGGAAGGATGGATGGAATGGATGGATGGAAGGATGGATGGCTGGCTTCTGTGCCCTGCGACAGCACCGGGCCAGGGAGGCTTCGGGAGCCCAGCACCCCCAGCCCTCCATCACCCCATGGTACCCACAGCGGCGGGTCCAAAACGCGGCGCCTTCCCCCAGGAAGCTCTCCCATCCCGACCTGCTCCCGGTGCAGGGCCGGGAGAACCACACGGCCGGAGATCAGTTAAAGCTTTGGGGAGGAAGCGAGTACCAATTCCACCTGACAGTGCCCCTTTAGCACAGCATCTCTTTGCCTTTTCCTTTCTCCAGAACATCAGCATCCACTCCGGAGCTTGGGAATGTCACCCACCCCTCCAGCCACCTCTTACCCCTAGGTAACCGCCGATGCAGCCTGATGGAGGAGCATCACTTCATGCCCTTCCACCCGTTCTCCAAAGACCAAAAGTGGATCTTTAGTGAACACAGAGCACCCCAAGAGGGGCAAGCTCAGTCCACTGGGATGGAGGGCGCAACCGGGAGCAAGCGGCTTGGAAGAGGGGGATGTTCCCAGGAATGCCATGACCATGAACAGAAAGTCTCCTGTAACCGAAGGGGAAAAGCAGAACTGGCCGGAACAAGTTGGGATACTTGTTGGTTCAGCTCTAAACCAAGGTCTGGGATCTGTGAGCAGAAGTCAAGGGGTAGGAAATGGAGAAGTGGTGGCGGTGGGAGACAAATTATATATATATACGATTATATACACATATATATATATATAGGTGCTTGATGAGTTAAGTGCCTATATATATATATACACATATACTTCTAGATAGGTATAACCGGTACTCGATAGCTTAATCCAACACACATCTTTACCATCACAGCATTTTGGCATCCAGACACCGCTTGGACAAACCTGATGACGTGCAGGTGCTGGCTTGCAGCTCGCGTGCCTGGCGCACCGAAGCCAGCCTCGAAGCCCATCCTCTGCCCGCTTCCCGAGGCTTTCCAAAAGTATTTCATTCAAACAAAACCGGGAGTCTTGAAAGGATTCAAGGACGTTCAACAAGGCAAATTTTTGGGGTGGTTTGTGTTTTTTTTTTTTTTTGTGGGGTTTTTTTTTTTTTTTGTGTTTCCTTCTGAAAAAAATAGAATCTATAAAAGCGGCCAACCTCAGGAAGATCCAGGCAAAGGCCAGCGGCGAGGTTTTGGTCCATAAAGAAATACTTCTTTCTTCTTTATTCCCCTCCCCCCCTCCCCCCCTTTTTCCCCGCCCCCCAACTTGGTTTTTTTTTTTTTTTTTTTGGGTAACAAAAGGTTTTGGTCCAGTTTAAAAACGACGACAACAAAATCCTCTCTTATAAAGTCGGGGTTGGTTCGTGGTTTTTTGCTTCCTGGTGGGATGCACGTTGGGTCAGTGGGGGCTCGTTGCCTGTATTGCATGATCGTCTCTCTTAGGTTTTGGTGTGATATATAATCTCTATGCGTTAAGAAAAGAAAAGCCCACGGTTAGGGGTGTGCACGTGTGTAGCTGCAGCTGGCATCACTTGGAGAAAAGGGATGAAGAGTGAATTCCGGAACCGTGGAAGTCGATCCACTCCGGCCACGGATGGGAACGCAGGACCGCGGTTGAAATACCCTGTTAGTGACTCCTGATTCGTCTGAGGAACAAATCCCTGCTCGGATAAGGAAAGAAAAAGACCAAAGGTCCAGACTCCACGGCGGCTCAGAAGAACAAAAGAACTGCTCCGCGCCCGGTGCGATTCCAGGAGGCTCTTCCGAACCTCCTGCACCGGCGTCACCTTCCACGCCTTCATCTTCTTTTGAAGGATTTCCTTCTCTTTTTTTTTTTTTTATTTGTGTGTGTGTGTGGTTTTTTTTTTTCTTTTTTTTATTATTATCATCATTTTTGTAGAAAAAAAAAGGAAAACAATAAAAGTTCTTTAGCTGTTTTTTTTTTTTTTGTGTTTAAATCTTTGAGGTAATACAGTTGTGCCCTCGTTCTAACAGGTTCCCAGAGGTCGATGGTTTCTTTGCTGTCTCTTCCAAATCCCTGGCATCCGTTTTCCTTTCTTCCCAGTTGTTCCTTGCCGAGCTCCCAGTTGGGCTGAGACATCCCTGGGGAGGAGGAGGAGGAGGAGAGCAGGGCCTTCAGACCACAGACGAAGTGGCTGGAGAAGAAAGGCCCGCAGGGCCCTCCCCGCATCCCTGCTCCCTTCCCCATCCCATCCCCATGGCCTGGCTTGGTCCATGCCGAGAAGTCCCAATCTCACCACCAAAAAGAAACTGAACTTAAACCGCTTTGCTTGCGAGATCCGAGTGCGCGCGTCCCGAGAACTTGCTCTCCAGAAGACGTCTGCAGGCTGGAGCATCGTTTGCCCTTCCCAATTTCTGGCTTTTTGCTATTCATTTCCATTTTATTATTCACTTTTTCTGCTTTAAAAAATAACTCGTAAAATAATTTCTTTTTTTTTCTTTTTTTTTTTTTTTTCCTTTTTCTTCTTCTTCTGTCTTCTTTTCGTCTTTAAATTAATTTATTCTTTCATTCATTCGTTTGTTCTTCGGATGTCATTATTATTATTATTAGCATTATTATTATTATTATTATTATTAGCATCATCTCTTTTCTCTCCTGGACCCCCCCCCCCCCCAACTCCCTTCCTATCCCCACCTCCCCCCCACCCCAATGCCCTGGCTCTGTCTCTTTAGGAAAATATCCTAATGGCCTGAGTGGCTGCAGCGTGGCAAACGGGACACTCGGGATCAGTCCTCTCACAGATCCTCACGGCACACTCCATGCAGAAGAGGTTGTGGCCGCAGGGCACCAGAGCTGCCGTGACTTCGCTTTCGAAGCACACCATGCACTCGCGGCTGCTGGAGACGGACGTCCGGGCAGCGGTCGTCGTTCCCAGCTTGGAAAACCCTTGGAGAGGTTCCCCCTGCGACCGCCTAGGGAGACCGGAGAGATTGGGCTCTTGGATGGAGGAGGACGGGGAGCGATGGGAGTTGGGATGGATGGCGCCGGTACTGCTGGACCGCTGCTGCTTGGAGAAGAGCACCGACACCGGGTTGGTGTTCTCCTGCCCGGCCCACATCGGGGCACCCGACTCCGGCACCCCATAATACAGATCTTGCTTGTTCACCCCATAGTTGGGGAAGAGGTAACCGTAATTGAAGTCATTTTGGTCATTCAGCCGCGGCGTCTCATAGACGGGGTCGACGGAGCAGTCGCCGATGCACCCCAGGCTGTTCTGCCTGAAGGTGGACAGGGGCTTGCAGCCCGGTGCCGGCGTATGGACCCGCCAGGCCTCCGAGTAGCGGTTCTCCATGCCGGAATCGGGGCTGCTGGAGAGGAAGTCATTCTCGTTGTTGTATTCCAGGATCTTGCCCGTCCTCACCGCGATGTGGGTCTCGATCTCCTCCCGCGCGCGCTCCACGTTGCCCGGCGCGCCGGTGATCTCGAACACCGGATCCCGGTCCCGGCTGGGCGTGATGATGTAGGTGTTGGTCTGCTGCTGGATCCGCTTGATGGTAGCCCCTTTGGGCCCCACCACCAAGCCCACCACGCGGTAGGGCACGCGCACGCGGATGGTGACCTGCCCCGGCAAGGTGGGAGCGCTGCCGAACGTGGTGCCGGCTTTGTTGCGGGATGCTCGGATCATGGAGAAGTGCTCGGCAGCGGAGATGATCTCCCGGCGGGCCATGGCCACGTCCTCCCGCCGCCCCGTCACCATGAAGACCGGCTCCTCGCCCCGCACGGGGGTCTTGATGTAGGTGTTGGTCTTTGCCCGCAGGGCTTTGATCTTGCAGCCTTTGAGGAGGAGAGAGAAAATAAGGCACAGGGTTAGGGATGCCCTCGCCACGCAGCCATTCCCCCCCCCATCACCACCCTGCGCCAGGGAGGAGGTGTCTGCCATAGCCCAAAGAGCAGAGCCCTTCGTGGGGACTGGGGTGAGGCTGGTGCGACCCATTGGGGAGCCCAGGTTTGGGGCAGGAGGTAGCAGAGATGCAGCCATTGGGGCTCCCCAGCTCGGATGCTGCGGGGCAGAGGCGGGCAGGAGGACACCAGTGAAGGGGCCGTGTTCTGCCCGTGACGGATGGGCAAAGGCTTCTTCCCTGCCGCAGCAACCTGGGGGCTCGGAGCCTTTCCTTAGATCACTTCCCAAGCCGGTGCTTTTGCGGATCCCTGGTGCCCACCAAGCCGATTCCCCCCGCCGCTTCCAGCTCGAGCATCCTTCTGCTTTCCCAAAAAAGGCAAGAGACTTGCCAGCGTGTTTTGGCTCCCAAAGCCCCTTTTTAAAGGGGTTTAGAGCCAGCCGTGCGACTCCAGCTTCCTCGAGGCTGCCGTCAAGCATCAATCATCTGTGTTCCTACAGATGTGGCACAGCTCTCTAGGAACCCCTTCTGGAAAGGCTCCCGCTGACCCCTGTCTCCAAAGGCATCTCCTCTGTGGGTACCAGAGATGCTCTGACACCAGGCAACCTTCCCCAACACACCACGAGCATCCTTGAACGCCGGATGACCCCCAACCGATGCTGCTGCAACCAAGGCATGGAGAACTCATGGGCTGGAGCATCGCTCTTTATACAGCTCCTAACAAACACCATCTCCCCCAGCTGGGAGCTCGGGGCTGCCGGGCACGGAACGCTCTCAGCACCACGTACCATTAGCAAGGACCGAATCCCATATCCATCGGGATACACGCGGAGCCTCGTGCCCCTCGGGCTGCCGGGAACGCCGCGCACGCTACAACCAATAGTGAGAGCTGCACAAGGCATGCTCCAAGCGTGGAGCTCCCAAACCCCACCGCCCGTCATAGGATCCCGGCATTGGGGTGGGACAAGCGCTGGTGTCGGCTCCCGGAGCGAGTTTTAACTCCTCGGAATAGTCTCGGTTGCTCCCGTTGTGGAACGGGAATCGCTGTCTCCTGCCCGGTGTTCCTGCAGGATTCCCTGCCACGCTCAAGCATCGCGCTGCTGCTGCACTGAGCCCGTCTCAAGCCGCTCGGTTCCTGGGGACTGGGAATGCTACATCTGACCCGGAGCTGGGCACATTCCCAAACTCCAACCCGCTTCCAGCCCCTGCCAAGTCCAATGCGGCTCACGTGTTACTCCCCACTGCCTTCACACCCTGGAGTGTATTCGCAGTGCTTTGTTTAGGGAAGTTCCTAAAGAGCTGACGTGGAACCGTGGGCATCGACAGCGCGGCATCATTAGCGCTTGGGCAACCCAAAGAGCGGCGCTTGACGGTGCTCAGCGCGACACAAGCATGGGACGAAGCATCCCGAGGAGGGCAGGATCAAACCCGGACCCGCAGCTCCAGGGCAGGGTCAGCTCCCCATGGCCCATCCCTGGCAGACATTTCCCTGCCCCATTCCCATGCTGCTCGCTCCAAAGCTGGAGATTCCATCTTAGGCAGATTAACCGAGATGCCACCATTTCCCCAGGGATCTCACCCGAGCATCGCATGGAAAGAAAGAGGGGGGGGGGTGTTATCAGCTCACATCCCTATGGAAATGCATCCCGGGCATCACCTCGTGCTGAGGAAGGATCTGCTGGATCCCTCCATGCCCCACATTGTGCCTGCCAGGAGCAAAGGACCTCGGGCAGGCGTTTGCCAGGGCTGGGCTTGGGTTTGCTCTGAGGCACGGGACAATGAGAGCACCGCAGGATCCGAGCCCTGCTCCATAGGGAACAATCACGGAGGCAACCCGGAGGTCGGGGGAGCGGAGCAGCCACAAAGGACGGGGGGGTCCAGGCTGGGGGCCAGATGGGAGGCAACGGCGGCGAGGAATACACATGAACGAGGGCAAAACGCGCGCGGAGTTAGGGATGGAGGAAAGGGGATGGGAATGGAGGGGGAGGCACTGACGGAGGAGGAGGAGAATGAGGGGTGCAGAGGCAAAGGAGAGACCCCCCCCCGCCACGGCCCCAAAGCAGCAAAAGGGAGATGGGCAAGGAGAGAGCACGGCGAGAGGAGGGAGGGAGGATCTAGAAACGGACAAAAGGACGCATGGTGCAGTCGGTGGTGTGAGAAGCAGAGGGAGGAGGAGGAGGAGGAGGAGGAGGGAGGGTCTCCGTGCAGGCCTGCAGACAGGAAAGCTTTGCAGAGACAGATGGGGGATCCTGTGCTTAGGAAGTGGAGGGGATAACCCCGCAGAGGGAAAGGAGCCCGAGCCCATCAAGCCCCAGTGGGTTCAGTGGCGCAGATCTGCCCCCAGCAGCCCTGAACCGCTGCAAGGCACGGGCCAAGCCATCAGCACCACAGCTCCCCAGAGAGCTGCACTGATTTACACCACTTACATCAGCCTGGCTCCGATCTGACCTCTCCCCACACTCAGTGCCACGGCTCCCAGCCCGCCCCATCCCAACCCTGACCTTGCTCCCACACAACTGAGCCGCCTTGGCCACGGCGCAACCAGCTCAGGATGCGGCCCTTGCTACCGGAGCCAGCCGAGGAGCGTGGTCCTGAGTGCTTTTGTCCCATCAAAGTTGGCCGGGGGGGTGGGTTCTTTGGACCGAAAGGCTTTCTCCTTGGGTAACTGCCATGCGAATGCCGCACGGAACAAACAGCTTGACCCGGGGGGTTATTAAAAGGGGAGAGCTGCTTAGGAGGTGGCATTGAAAACGTACAACCAAGAGGAGGAGAGGACCTGCACAGGCTCTGCTACCACCTAACTTTGCTGTCGCGCTCTGCTCTTTAAGGCAGCAGCGCTCAGACAGCAGCTAATTGATCCCCGGCAGGCTCCTGCTCCATCACCTCGCTCCTATTCTGCTGGGCTTTGCCGGTAACGCAGACCCCAAAGCATTGGGAAAGGGGGTTGGTATGATTGTTTCCCCCCCTCCGCCCCATCCCTTTTGCTTTGTAACTTCAGTCAACTGCTTGCCGATTGAGTCCGAGTGAATGCGGGTCGCAAATGACCCCAGTCAGGCACAAATGCTAAGGGAGAGGAAGAAACCCTTGAGGACAGTGGAGCCCCCAGCACCCAGACCAGTTTCTAACTGGGATTAACCCCCAGAGCGGCTCGCTCTGGCTAAAACCCAATACATTGAGTCTACCCACTGCCCACCCGGGGATGGGGAATCAGGGGGAGATTGGGATGCACAGACCCTAAAGAGGCCTTCAAGGGCTTGGTCCCTCTATCCAGCTCCTGAGGGCAACCAGGGGGTCGGCTGCATCCGATCGGACTCTGCATGAGCCCATCCCCAGTCTTTTCTCGCACAAGGTGGCTCCCATAGGAAAAGGGCGGAGCGGCACACGGGATGCAGGGGATGGATGCTGCACCACGCCAGCAGCCACATCTCTGGGGCTCACAGGACCCCAGACTGGTTTGGGTTGGAAAGGACCCTAAAGCTCATCTAAACCCACAGGCAGGGACCCCTTCCACTGGAGCAGGATGCTCCAAGCCCCTGTGTCCAACCCAGCCTTGAGCACTGGCAGGGATGGGGCAGCCACAGCTTCTCTGGGCACCCCATGCCAGCGCCTCAGCATCCTCACAGGGAAGAGCCTGGGATCCCCCCTCTTTCAATGTAAACCCATTGTTCCATCGGGTACCACACTCCAGAGTCCAACCTCCTGACAACCTTCCCCTTCCCTGCTGCTAGAAGGCCACATCCTGCACAGGTACACGCTGGTGCAGGCTGGCACAGCTCAGGAAGCTTCACCTACAACCATCAGAGGTGCTGGACCAGCTTCCAGCCCCCAGCCCCAGCCCTGAGGTGGGTTCTTATTGCGTTACATTGTGCTTTGCTAAATCCCAGCACCCCGAATCACCGCACGGCCCTGTTTCCAGCGGGCTGGAAATGACCTCTGCAGACAAACGGATTTTAGCCCTCTTCCCATTTACACTGAGGCACTTTTCCACCGGGCCGCTCTAAATTACACCTGCAAATACCCCACTTGAGGGCATTTTGCCACTGATGCTGTGGTAGAAAAGAGCTTAAGGGCAAATTAAAACTTGGGGTTGGGTTTGTTTTGGGGGGGGGGGGTTATGGTCATATTAAAGGGGGCCATAAACCCAACAGCCCTCAAATACCCCTGCTAAGGTGGGGCACTCGTTTCCCAATGAAGAGGAAAGTCGTGTTAAAAGACAAGCACACAAAGAGCATCACAACGAAACCCTCCTGCCTGTCTGGGGGGGGGGGGTAAGGTTTTCCGCTGCATTGAAAGTGGGGTCAACCCCCCTACACGCTCACCCCGATGCGCACAAAAGGACCACGAGCAACCGACCGAACCCCTTTGCATTGGGGTTTTATCGTCCCGACCATGCAAGTTGTGTTTACAAGGGGGGGAAAAACCCACCCCCCCCAACACCCCCCCCCAACACCCCCCCCCCAACACCCCCCCCCCACCCCAAGCCACGACCGTGTTGTGAAAATCAGCAGCCACCTCCTTTCAGCGCAGGGATTTTCTGCCTTTTCCCAGAGGGATGAAAGTTGTTTATGGAGGAAGGGGTTGGAAATAAAGGGATGGAGAGGGGGGGAAATAAAGGGATGGAGGGGGGGAATAAAGGGATGGAGGGGGGGAAATAAAGGGATGGAGAGGGGGGGAAATAAAGGGATGGAGGGGGGAAATAAAGGGATGGAGGGGGGGAAATAAAGGGATGGAGAGGGGGGGAAATAAAGGGATGGAGGGGGGGAAATAAAGGGATGGAGGGGGGGGAAATAAAGGGATGGGGGGGAATAAAGGGATGGAGAGGGGGGGAAATAAAGGGATGGAGGGGGGAAATAAAGGGATGGAGGGGGGGAAATAAAGGGATGGAGGGGGGGGAAATAAAGGGATGGAGGGGGGGGAATAAAGGGATGGAGGGGGGAAATAAAGGGATGGAGGGGGGGGAAATAAAGGGATGGAGGTGGGGGGAATAAAGGGATGGAGGTGGGGGGAATAAAGGGATGGAGGGGGGGGAACAAGAAAGGAAAAGCACCAGCTCCGATGCCACGGGCAATCGCTGCCTTGTTTGTGGCGGAGGAAAGTTGGGAGCTCGGGGCTGGCATCGCATCGGGGTGGGTGTGCCCGCAGCCCCCCCCCCCTACCCCGGCACGATCCCGATCCATAGGGAAAGCGGGACAAGGCGCAGGGAAAGGGGGGCACGGCCACGCTGCAGGAGCAGGGGGCTGCCAGACAAAGGCAGGAGGACCGCTTCCCCCCCCCCCAAGCTCTCCCACTGCCCCAGATTCCTGGTGCTGCGGCGCGGTTCATTCGGTCACCGCGGCATCCAGCAGCCGGATCGGATGCTCGGAGCCTCTGTGTGTGCGTGTCTCTCCCTAGAAAATTCCCTTTGTCTCTCTCCCAGACCCGTTTTCTCCTCCCACCTCTAGTTCAAACCGCACAAAGTCAATCCCGGTCGGCACTTTTCCCTGCTGGAAATTCAGATGGATTCTCATCAACACTTCCCAACAAGCTGCCGCCCGCCCGCAATTCCTCGCTCCCTTTAAGGCCCGGCTCCAGCTGCGTAAGGAGGTTGGTCCTCAGGCCCCAGCAGCCCTTTAGCTCCGAGCTTTCCACAGAGCAAGCAGGCGACAGGATCTGACCCCCGCGCTGCTGCTGCTTCTCGGATGCTGCACATCCACCTCCTCCACATGGTGGGTGGGGGAGCTGCAATCATCAGACTTCCTCAATGGAAAAGGCTTCCTTGGACTATTTTTAAATGCCGAGAGCGTTCGAGCGTGTTTGGAGCTACACAAAGAGCCCAAATCACCTGGGGTTCGTGGGGCCTCTCGGTAATTTGACTTCACCTTGCCAAGAAAGAGCCATTTACACCAGGCTCCTCTCTCACATCATCTCACGCCTGGTGACAACAGGCTGGTTAGAGCAGGCTGGGAGAGGCTTCATCAAAGGCTGTCTCTGGGCACAGGTGACAAAGGATGCTACTACCGGGGATGAGAGTAAAGATGCTCTTACAGGGAAGGTACCCGCTGGGAGCAGCTCGCACCGCTTGCTCCGCACAGCAGCAAGCCAAGCTGGCCCCACAGCACACACACAAAGAACAGGAGCACATCGCCCTAACTACAATACCCCGCTTCCAGCCCACTTGGTCACTGGGAGCAGATTACAACAGGCGGAGAAGTCCCATGCGTGTGTTCATGGGGCTGTACCTGCCCATGGTGACATCCAGAGCAGAACACGGGCATCCCGGTGGCTGGGGAGCTCTGCCCTTCCCCAGGCTCACACTCGGAAGCACGACACCTTTATACGCTTCCTGCTCTTCCCATCTCCATTCACACCCCTTGCCTTTGCAAGGACCTTCTCCTCCTGTGCAAGCGCCCATCCTCGCCTCCGGAAACACCTCAGGGCCTGGCTCCTGACAACAGGAACAGCCCCAGGAAGGGCGTTGTTCCCTTGGGAAGAGCCACCAGACCCCCCAAAACGCAGGCCCGGAGCGGGCTCCAGAGCCAGGGAGCACCGCGCACACCCTGGCACGTGCCAGGAGGTTCGGCCTCCCAAGGTCAGCAGGGATGGAGTTGCAGGGAATGCTCAGCAGGAGCCAGGACGCGGGGAGAGGCATCCATGCTCCCCACCATAGCAGCGACAAGGGCACGTATGGAGGTCATGGCTCCGCTTCCAGCCAGGGAAGGGAAGTCATCGCCAAGCGTGGCCAGGGCCAGAGTGGAAGAGGTCATGAACATCGGTCCAAGGCGTTGTTACGCCTTTATCCCTTCATCCTTCCCTTTCCAGCTTCCTCCCCTTCAAGCTGCATCCCACCAGCACCCAGCCCTCAGACACCAGCGCCTGCCCGGCCCCTTTCCCATCATCCTGGGTCTCATCCCAACCGGTGCCCATCCCGCATGGAAAGCGGCGGTGCCGCTGCGGAAGCGCTGCTGGAATGGAGCGCACAAACTCCAGCGAGGCTCCCGCACGCGATTGGCTCCGCGAGGGCACGTTCCCAGTTCCCAGGGAAAGCAGGGAGCTGCCAAGCACGGGGTTCAGCTCCTGCAGCAGCTCCAGGTGGAAGTGGAGCCACCCCCTCCGCCACAACGGAACCGCTTCCAAGCGCTCCCATCCCGATCTATGGGGCTTTGGGCCTTATTTATACCCTGGAGGTGGACATCCCATTGCCAGGGGCATGGAAAAGGGCCCCCGTGCCCAGATCCAGGCCTCTTAAACCCATACGTGTCAGAAGGTGCACTTCCAAAGATGGGAGACAGCAGTTGAAGGTAACATGAAGGGACGGTGTGGTTCCTCACACCGCAGAACGTGAAGTTAAAGGAACTCAAGCCCCTTACCTATTAAAAGCCCTGAAACCATTTTTATTCCACTATTACTTCTTTTTCCCGTCTTTTCCCCACATTATCCATGCTCCTATGCACAAATACCCAGAACTGCCCCCAATTCCTTAGAAAACCATGAGCAGCACAAGCAAGGAGGTGACAAGGTGCACGCTTTGGGGTTCCTCCCCGAAATTCCTGGTCAGGCATCCATGAGAGCACAGGATCCATCCTCCCAGGGTGCCCTGCACCCAGCTCCGTCGGAAAGCAGACCCTCGGGATCCAGCTTTCCACACAAGAACGAGATCCAGGGCACATTCCTATAGGCCTTTAGTGTGGATCACAATCTCCGCTGGAGCAAAGCGCCGTGGGCAATCCTGGTTCCTACCAGCACAGATCCATCCCATCCGCCCCAGTGCAGGACCACGGCTTCTACCGCCCTTCCCACTAACGGATGGAGCCCATTCTGCCCCACTGACACCCCCCAATTCCCAGATGGGGGAAAACCCTCACACACACACTAAAAATGGTGGAAACCAACCCAAGGTCTCCACGTTCCTCTCCATCAGTGCGGCCACACCAGGCGCGTCGCTGCGTCCGGAACGCATCCAAACACACCCCCTTTGCAGGAGTTTGGGGCAGGAGGGAGCTCCGGGAGGAAAACAGCCCGGGTTCCCCCTTGCGCTGCCTGTTTTCCCTGGATTCTGCCTGCCGAATCCTCTCTCTTTCCTAACTTTATTAAACAAAGGGGGCCTGATTCTCCACGGCCTCGCAGAGTTGGTGCAAAGCCCCAGCGCTTCTGCCCCTGCTCAGGCCAGCAGCAAGGGGAGGAGCAGGTCCAGGCGGGATCTTCTGAGCCTTCACCCCATCTCCAGCCCCATCTCCGGCCACGATCCCAGCGTGTCCAAGGGGGGGACATCCCTGCCCGCTCCCCATCGCAGCGTGGGGACCAGCCACCGGCTTCACCAGTGGGAATGAGCAGGGCCACCATTGTTCCCAATAACCCGCGCCGATGTAGGGATGCTGAGCCATTAACCCCCCAGCCATTACCTACTAGTGCCCCACTGCACAGCCCACTGCACTGGGAGCACTGGCCCCAAGCAGCCCCCTACTATGGCAAACAGCAAACCCCTTGCCCAGGCCATTCCCATTCCCAATCCAAAAGGAAGCCTTGGAGCCGCAGTCTCTGCCCGTCACACTTCCAGAGCATCAAGTTACTTGTGTAGAGAAAGAAGAAGGAGCAAAACCCCCCACTTCACCACACTGGCATTGTTTTCCCCTCTATAAGCGACACAAAACTTCTCTCACCAGCCCCATGGGCTAATCCTGCCCCACTTCCCGCAATGGAGCTGCTGCCCACCACCCCCCCCCCCCGTTTTTCCCTGCACACTCGGGAGCCCGGAGCCGTGGGGGTGGGCGAGGGGTGACTTAAGAGTGGGTGTGGTGTGTGTATATATATATATATATATATAATTATTTCTTTAAGCCCTCCTCCATTCCACCTCGCTCCCAACAGAGCCGGGAGGAGAACAAAAGCATCCCTGTCGCGGAGCGTGCCCAGCGGCAGGGCCGGGCGTGGGGCTCCCCGGGTGCCTTCCCCCCCCCCCCCCCCCCGCCCCCGGGGCTTGCCCGTCCCGGTCCCACTCCCGTCGGAGCACTTCCAACTTCCACGTCCCGGTCCCGGTGCCGGTGCCGCTTGGAGCGGAGCGGCCCGGGCCCGCCACACCCCCGCCCCGCCGAGCCCAACAAAGGGGATTTTCCTCCCCAACAGCGCCGAGCGCCACCGGGAATCGGGGCGGGTTCGGGCTCAAACCCCAACCGGGCTCCGGGTGTGTCCCGGGGGTCGTCGTCGTGTGTCCCCCCCCCCCTTCGCCTTTCCCTGCTTTTATTCCCTGGGTTTAAGGAGCGAGGCGGAGAGCGCGGTCCGGGAAGGGCTCGTTGGGAGCAGCGGAGCAGCGGCGAGCTCGGGGCTCCGGTGCAAGCGGCCGGACCCTCGCAGGCATCCCTCATCCCTCCCCGCTCCCCGTCTCGCCATCCTCCCGCTTTGTCCCCGGTAGGGCTGAGCCGGCCCGAACAATGGCAGGGCGGGCGGAGCGGCGGGGGGCAGCGGCCGTTGGTGGGGGGGGGGGGGGTGCAGCGAGAAGGGGAAGCGGGGCTCCGGTTCTGCCGGTGCTCTCTCACCTTGCCGGCCCACGATCTCGGCCACGTGCTCGGAGCTGGGCACCGGGACGCACTCGGTGGTGTTGGAGCTGCTCTTGAGCCGCAGCTCGGCCTCCTTGTACAAGGCGCACAACTTGGGTTCCGCCGCCCCGGCGCTCGGAGCCGCCGAGCCCTTCGGGGCCGACGACGGCGGCGGTGGCGGCGGTGGAGGCGGCGGCTGCTGCTGCTGCTGCTGCGGCGGCGGCGGCGGCGGCGGCGGGGGCTGCTGCGGCGGCGGCGGCGGCGGGTTATTGTTGTTGTTGTTGCTGTCCTCCACCAGCACCACGGCGGAGGAGGAGGAGGAGGAGGAAGGCTCGCCTAGCCCCAGCAGGCAGAGCTGGTCCAGGGCGAGCTGCAGCGCCCGGTCATCCTCCAGCAGCGCTCTGTCTTTGCCGCTCCCACCGAAACAGCCTAAATCGCCGAAACCCCCGTTCCTTTCCATTATCCCTGGTACTACCAGGCTAGGCATGGCTAACAAAGACTTGAGAGGGGGTTGGGTGGTGGTGGTTGGTTGGGAAGGGGGGGGGGGGGGGTGTGAGAGCGAGAGGAGGGGAGTGTGGGGGGGGGGGGGACACACAAAGAGCTCGGGAGGGAGAAGGGGGGAAAAAAAAGGCAGAGGGAGAGAACCAGAGAGAGAAAAGGACCCTCCGCCCACCTCCCCCCGCCTGGCCAAGCCCCTTTCTCTCTGTAACCCGAGCTCCTCGCACAGGCACTTCCAGCCCGCCGGGGTCCCCCCGCTGCCGCCGCCGCCGCCGCCGCCTCCTCCGCCTCCGGGTCCCGGCCGCCGGAGGGCTCGGAGCGCCGAGGGGAGCGGAGCCCCGCAGGGGGAAAACTCTTTTGTTTGAAGGCGCTGGGCGCAGCGGAGCCGGCCCCGGCCCGCGGCCTGATGGGGGATGTAGTCCCGAGGCAGCGGCACCCCCGGCGAGCAGGGCACCGGGCACCGAGCGGGGACCCGGTGTGGCACGGGCGGAGGGGACCCGGTGTGGCACGGGCGGAGGGGGTCCCATTGTGCGAGGCGTGAAGGGGTGCGCAGGGACCAGCCGCGCCGTGGGGTGAAGGGGATATAGGGCACCTGCTGTCACATGGGGGGAGGACCAAGGGGGCATTGGGGATACCCCCCCCACACACACACTCCATGTGTACCCCCGGACATGGAGGGGCCGTCAAGAGCATCCACGCCGGTACAGAGGGTGGAAGGGGTCTGAGTGGGGGTCTGCTGATCTGGAGAGGGGCTGCACGGGGACGAGTCAGTGTGCACCCCGATAAGGAGGCGCCGTGTAGGGACCTGCCACTGCCCACCCGTGTGTGAGCTGTGGAGAGGTCAAGAGTTGGGAGCATAAAGATCCACTGGGATATTGGGGACCCTTGGGAGAAGGGCAGGGACACCCCATGGTGGCCACAGCAGTGGGGTGAGCTGGTGGGGAGAAGGGTGCTGGGCATGATGGGGCAGGTCCTGAAGGACACGGATCTCACTGGCTTTTCATGGGGGACACAGCCTTTGGGTCCTCCCCATTCATGGGGGTTCAGCCTTGCGATGGGAAGACCCCAACCAAACCCCGAGCACGCAAGGGCCAAAACCTCGTGTCCGGAATCAGCACGGGAAGAGCAGAGAAGTGGGGACCCCCAGCCCCCCAAGGCCTTGCAGTGCGAGCAGCTCCCCCTGCCCTTGGCTCCCTGCCCCAGTAAAGCCCCATCTGCAAACTGGGAACGCTGGGGGAGTGCTACGGGACAGCCCCGCTCCCCCCCCACCCTGCACCCCGCCTGCCTTTTCTCATTGAAATGAGGAGCTTTTTAGCGCGGAGGGAAGCATTGAAAAGGGCTTCCCAGCGAGGCTGGGCTCTGCGGGTGCGAGCGGAGCCTTTCCCCCCTCTTCCCCTTTCTTCCCTTTGAATCAAACCAGATGTCTCTCCTATGAAATGCGATTGCAGGAGCTTACACTGGGGAGAGACAATGCAGAGAGACGCGAGGCTCGCACCGAGCCCCATCGCGGCGGCTCGGGCCGAGGCCACGGCTGCGGTGCTGCCGGGGAAGGGGGTGCCAGGGCTGCCTTGTCACCCCCCCCTCCGCTCCTATTCCCTGCGGTCCCCACTCTCTGCCTCCCAGATCCCTGCAGCGGAAAAGGTTCCTCTCTCTTTCTCCCTCCCCTTTCTGGGTCTCCAAAGCGAGGAGAAGCTCAGCTTGCAGATGAACTAAGCAGATGGGGCACCCAGCGCAAGGAAATGTCTCATCCACTGACTCAGACGGTAAGGTGTTGCTGGAGCTTTCCCTGCAACTTTGCCCAGGCGCTTTGGGAACGGGAATTCTGCTTGCCTTTAGGCTTAGTCGGGGCGATGCTGGGGTGCTGCTGGGGTTGGTGGTGGTGGCAGGTCCCTGGTGCTGATGGGGGGCTCAATGGCTCGTGTATCTGTTCTTTTAACCCCTGCGTGGGGCTGGGGCTTGTGGAAGGCCGGCACTTTGGGATGTTTTCCGAAGTGGTGTCTGGATTGGGATGGATCACGGCTCTGTGTGCACAGCCACGCACGGAGGTGCATGGGCCAATCCGTGTGTGTTTGATACATGTGGCTGTTCACACTCGCGCTGCCTCTCGCACACGCTTAAATCCATGTCGAGAGATGGTGTGCATCCATGGAAGCGTGTGTGCTCCAGGCGTGCGTCATGGACTCATGGAATGGGTTGGGTTGGAAGGGACCTTAAAGCTCATTGAATGCATGCCTATGTGCTGGTGTGCTCCTGCGTGCATCCGTGTGCATACATGCAGCGGTGGTGTTGGGAAGCCCTCCTGTTTTGTCCTGTGGATGATAGACCAACATTCCCATCTGTCCCAGTTTGGGCTCATCCTTTGCGGCCAATAGAGATGCTCTGCAGGGATCACTGTGGGCAGAGGTTTCTGCTTCCAAGCTCCATTGTCGGTTGTGTCCCGGAGCTTTCCATAAAGTGAAAGGAAAAGGAAAGGGCAAAACCAGAGCTCCGAGCTCTCAAACGGGCCCCAAACCCATCAAACCAACTGCAAGGTCTGTGTTGGGGTCCGTGCCCAGGGAGCTCCATCACTTCGCGTCCTCAAACCCGAGCATTCCCATATCCGGGTGAATCACAGAGCTGGGAATTTCAGGCAAACAGGAATGCTTGGAGGATAATGGCGAGAGTTGGCAACAGGGGCAATGACTAATCCCGATGGGTCCCTGATAGCAACGTGTCTCGCTTCATGCTCTATTTTGGGGGTGTAGCTGGGCTCCGACCAAGACTTTTGATCCTCCTCCTGGTGCTCCGACAGCTTCGGAACGATCTCCCCTCCCGTCTGGCACTGCTGCCCTGTGGGGAAGCTGCATTGCCCTGGTGATCCAGGTTAAAGTTAGCACCGCAGGTGGCCGGCATTGCCTCCATGAGCTGGAAGCAACCACTGGGGCTCCTCTCACGGGACTGGAATGTTTGCAGCTCCCTGGATGGGGGTGGGAAAGGTTCTTTCCTGGTGCCGGCTTGGATGGGGAGCCCGGGTACTTCGGGATGGGCACGGCTCCATCCCCTCTGCACCCAGCCTTTTGGCACCAGCACAGCCTTGCAAAGCTGCTCTTTCCAAAGGCTTGGAAATCCACAGGCCTGGAAAAAGGGGGGGGGGGGGGGAATTGGAGGGGGGGGGGTGGAAAGAGGGATTAATTAAAACCAGGGATGCCGGAAGCTCTGCCAAGAGGAGAGGTTGGGATCATGTAGCAGCATCACGTGCTCCTCACCCCTTTCCTAGGCAAGAGCTTGCAGCGGGATCAAAGGGAAGGGAGGAACTGCAAACCGTGCCTGATGCCAGAGCCAGGGAAGGGGTGTTCGGGCAATGGGAAGCCCTAAAGCTGCCGCTGAGTGTCCTGAGGCTGAGCATTAACTCCCGTTCACCATGGAGAGCAAAGAGATGCTCGTTCTAGGTTCATCCCTGGTCGTAATGAACTTCCGAGGGTCATTCGTGCCCTCGATGCGAAGTGAAGTCGGGCACTTCCCAGGCCTGCATCCCTCCTCCCGTGGAAGCACCCGGGGTGTCTGTGAGACAGCCCTGCTTGAATGCCGGCTGAGCATCCCCGTTTCATCACGGAGGCACAGAACCACGGGATCCCAACCTGCTTTGTGTTGCAAAGGACCTCAAAGCAGGGACCCCTTCTACTAGAGCCGGTTGCTCCAAGCCCCATCCAGCCTGGCCTTAAACCCTGCCAGGGATGGGGCAGTTGGATTCCCTTTAACTGCTGTGAGGGGGGGGGGGGCAGCAGGGAGGCAAAAGGGTGACCAGGACACCCTTTTTTAAGCCTTTTCTTCCTTTTCCTGTCCCATGAGACTGGAGCGAGGGCTCTGGATGTCACCTCCGCATCCCAGGGCAGCTCCCTTCCATCACTGCTCAGCCACATGCGGAACAGGAGCATCCCAAAGCCTCTAAAGCCGGAAGGGATCCATCCCATCCCGCACGTAGATGGAGTTTGGAGGCCACCAAGGGCAGGGGCATGCCCATGCATCCCCATCTGCAACAGCAAGCGTCCCTACAATGGGCCCTCATTGGAAACCTCTTGGCTCGATGGCAGCACCGGTAGCAGGAGGTACCGTGCTGCCCATGCAGGATCCTCAAGTGCTTTGCAAACATTTGCTCATTAAGCTCTTGGATGAGATAAGTAAATTACCACAAAGCTTTGGGCCAAAGCTCCTTGAAGTCCATTGCTTTTGGGGAATCCAGATCCATGGGATCAGGCCCAGGAGAGCAGATTTAACCCCCCCCCTCCCCAATTTGGTTAAGAGCTCAGCATATTGCCTGCAGATGGAGGGTTAAGCCCTGGGGACAAGCTGGTGTGGTGCTGGTTTGCTGGGGATGGGAGTGGGTCTGGGGCCAAAGTGCCCTAAGGTTGGTAAAGGAATTCCTGCGACTTCCAATCTGGGTGATTTTAGGTCTGGGATGCAAAAGGGGAGCTCATTTCCAGGGCCTTTCCCTTATTCCTGCTGCTTGGTTTGTTTTCCAAGGAATGCTTTTCCCTTCCTGTTGAAATCCCACCTTTTGCAAGCAGGGCATTCCTGATGTCAGTGTGTAGAACACCCTATGGTTTTCCATGGAATCCCAGCCTGCTCTTGGCTCGAAGGGACCTTATGAAGACAGGCTGAGGAAGTTGGGGCTTTTCAGCCTGGAGAAGAGAAGGCTACGTGGGGACCTCATAGCAGCCTTCCAGTACCTGAAGGGGGCCTATAGGGATGCTGGGGAGGGACTCTTCATCAGGGACTGTAGTGACAGGACAAGGGGTAACGGGTTAAAACTGAAACAGGGCAAGTTTAGATTGGATCTAAGGAGGAAATTCTTTCCTGTGAGGGTGCTGAGGCACTGGAATGGGTTGCCCAGGGAGGTTGTGCGTGCTCCATCCCTGGCAGTGTTCAAGGCCAGGTTGGATGAAGCCTTGTGTGGGATGGTTTAGTGAGAGGTGTCCCTGCCCATGGCAGGGGGGTTGGAACTGGATGATCTTGAGGCCCTTTCCAACCCGAACCATTCTGTGATTCTATGATTCTAAAGCTCTTGCAGTTCCAACCCGCTGCAATAGGCAGGGCCACCTCCAGCTCGGCGTGCGAGCACCTTCCTCCCTCCCTTCCCCTTTCCCTGCTGTATTCCACGGCGCGTTGTGCCGGAGATAAGGAAAGTCATCGCGTCGCACGTGACGCCTCCTTCCCAGGGATGCTTTAATCATCCCATCATACTCCCGAGCTCTTCCTGCTGCTACTAATTTTAGGCTCGTGGTGGAAGCTGCCGCACGGGGTGGGATGGAGCCTGAGCCATGCAGGTGCAATCGCAGCCGCGCACCTCCTTGCTCTTCACGCTGCTCCTGCATCCCGCACGGCACCGCAGCCCGGCCGTTGGGAATGCTTGGGAAAAGGTCCCGAGAGCGCATCCAGCGGCTTTGAAGCTGCTTGTGCAAGCCCAGGGATGGGATCCAAAGGGACCCGGAGAGGTTGCGAGGGGTGGGAGCCTCTCGGATGAACTCAGCCTTGGTTGAGGCTGGTCCCGTAGGTTCGGATCAACGCGCACGCAGCCAGGGATGGCGCAGCCACAGCTTCTCCGGACACGGCCTCAACCCCATCTTTGGCTTTGCTTCCGAGGGTGCTGGAGCGTGCCAAAGCACGCGGGGAAGCAGAATCAGGCCCTGAGCCAATTGAACCCCTCTTCTTATCAGTCTAGACATCCTCATTATCCAGATAAATGTCTGATCCCTCCCTGAATCCCACTAAGCTCCTGCCTTTAGGGCTCGGAACGCAGAGGGCACTCGCCTTCACCCAGCGCTTCCCTTTGGATTCGAGCTGCTGCCCCCAGTTCCTGCGCTTGGGAGCGGGGCGCGGGCAATGCGTTCTGAAGAGTTCTTGACCACTTACAAGTCATTGCTAAGGCCTCTATCACTGTTCTTTAATAGATCCTGTTAATTATTATTATTCATTTGCTTTAAAAGAAGGGTTGCCATAGCAACGGGGAGATGGGAGCTGCTTTTCAGGCACGTCAAGTGGACACATCCTCCTGCAGCCCACCACAGGACAGGGAGGCCTGGGATGGAGCTGGTGCTGTGCTTAGATCCCTGTGTGGACTGGGACCAGCAGGGAAGGTGACAGCACAGGGAAGAGATTGGAGCAGCTCCCAGTGTCTAAAGGGGGCTACAGGGATGCTGGAGAGGGGCCTTCATCAGGGACTGGAGCGATAGGACAAGGGGTGATGGGTTCAAGGGGAGATTTAGGATGGGTATAAGGAAGTTCTTCCCTGTGAGGGTGGTGGGACACTGGAATGGGTTGAATGGGGAAGCTGGGGCTGCCCCATCCCTGGCAGTGCTCAAGGTCAGGTTGGATGGGGCTTGGAGCATCCTGCTCCAGCGCAGCCTTAAGGGGAAGCAGCAACGCTGACAACCACTTGTTCAGTGGCAGCACATCCTGTTCACCCATTCTCCATTCACCCCGGTGCCAGCCTCCATCCCCATGGGATCATGTGCTCCCTGGGGCTGGGCTCACTCTGCTCAGCCTGATGGGATGTGGGGCCGGGGCTGCCCCATGTGTGGGTAACTCAAGTATGTGCAGCCAGGACCCATGGCGGGGGTGATGCTGTAGTGGTCCCCATGGGGACAGCCCTGCAGCTCCGGGCTGCTCAAGAGCTGCCTGAGGAGCCCGAGTGGAAGAACACAAAAGGGAGGCAGGAGGGGCTGGGAAAGAGGGAAGGAGGGAGGGAGAATCCCCCCATGGCCGGCAGCTAATCCCGGCTCTGCTCCGAGAGGGATCTCGGATAACAACGCTCCACGGTGGAGGCCAGATGGGGTTGATTTAATAGCAAAGCAGGGGGCTTGGGATCACTACCGAGGGGCTGGGTCCTCTGCAGGCAGCAAAGGGCACCGGGTGTGGATCCAGGCTGGAGCTGCGGGCAGCCCAAGAGATTCCCATTGCATCCAGGCATGGAGGAAGCTTCCCACTCCTCAGCATCCTGGAGGGGAGAAGGTGGCTCAGGACAGCGCCATCCCATCCCTGGGACTTGCCACAGGGTCGGGTGAGGGAGCAGCATCCAGAGCAGCGATGCTGATGCTGGGCTTTCCACTGCTCCTGCCTCAGATCCTGCCCTGCCTTTGCCTTGGAGAGGATGGATTTGGCTCCCCTGCCTGGTGGCCGTGGCACGGAGGGAGCTCATCCCACTCGAGATCCCTGGAAACAGGGATTGGAGCATCCACGGGCAGCGCTGTCCCGGGACCGGCCTCGCCTCCTCTGCACTGCACACGGTGGACACGAGGTGGCGCTGCCGGTCGCTGCCTGGGAAACCGGGATGCGCTGAGCCGAGCCCTGTGCGGCTGGCAGCGAGCATCCCAATGCCGTTGGGATGCAGGTCCCACTGCTCAGAGTGGGCTGCTCAGAGCCTGGATGCTGGAATGATGCTGTATAACCTTTAATCATCATCCTACTGCTCAGAGTGCACTGCTCAGAGCCTGGATGCTGGAATGATGCTGTATAACCTTTAATCATCATAGAGTTACAGCATGGGATGGAGCTTAAAGCTCATCCGGGTGAAGAGCTGAGATGGAAAGGGCTGGAAGAAGGCACTTACCCCAAACAGAGTCACCGAGGCAGGGACCTGCGCATCCCGGATGGATGAGCTGTGAAGTGGAGGGGATGCTCTATGGGGTGGGCAGAGCACTGTGGACCAGGCAGGGCACATCTAAAGAGGCCAAGCTTTGCATAGAGAAGTGGAGGCAGCTGGAAGGGGAGACTCACCTCCAGCAGGAGGGCTCTGCCTTTGTGATGGGAGCCAAAGGGATTCCTGGCTTTCCATGAGTTATTCCCAGTGGCCTCTGTCCTCCAGCCCCTCTGGTGCAGCGGTTCCGGCTCTTGGCGCATCCATCTCCATCCTTATGGCTCTGGGGATGCCTGCACAGACCCCATTCCCGGTACCCCCAGCTCCATCCTGCCCAGTGCAACCCAACCCTCGCCAGGCTCTCCCTGGTTTCCCCCATCCCAAACCCTCTCTGTGGGTTGGAAACAGCAGCGGAACCACGGGGTTTGCGAAGCCCAAGCCCAGCACTTGGCAACGGGCAAACAAACAGCCCTGGGCCCAGCGAGCACGGAAGCAGCCGCTCGGTGCAGCCGTTTCCCTTTGGGGTTTCATCTGCTCCTTCCCAACCTCTGCTGCCTTTTACATCCAAATCCCTGCAGGAAAACTCCCGTTGCTCCTCCACACACGTACCCGGGCACGAGCAGCACCGGGGATCTCTGCCTGGCTTTAGCCAGCACACAGCTCCCCTTCCCAACCGCATCCCAGGGTTCCAATCCCTTCCCTGGATGCACAGAGCTTCCTCCCCATGGAATCCCAGGCTGGGTTGGGATAAAGGGAGTTTAAAGCTCTCCCTGTTACCAGCCCCCTGTGGGCTGTGTCCCCTCCTGCTGCTGAAGGCACGCTCCCTCCCCAGCACTGAGGATCCGGCTGCTCCCATGGGATGCTCGACGCGCCACGCGCACGGAAAAGTGGGAGTCAGGAGCTAAAGCCCCATCAATGCTGGGTTTGTCCCTTCAGATCCCACTCTCTGGGCTTCTCAATGGTGCTTGGTCACGCTTGAAGTTGCCTCCGCTCCTGGGTATCCATGGATGCGGCCTCTGGACACATGGCCCCTTCCCCAGGGATGCTGCCAAGCAGCACAGAAGGAGCCATCCCTGGATGCGGGATGCTGGTACCCACCCACAGGGGCTGCGGGGGATGCAGGATGCTGTTGGGATACACGGAGTGGTCCTCCTGGGATACCAGGAGCACTGAATCCGGTGCTCGCCGCCCATCCCCGGCCTTTCCCAGTTTTCCCTTTCCTAGGCAGCACAAAGGGATGTGGATATTTGCACAGCGGGCGTGTGGCTCTGGGTGTGTGTCCCGGCACCGTGCACCTTGTCCCTGCCCGCATCCCTGTTCCTATCCATTGTCGGAGGGAGGGGGCGATGCCGGCGGCTGCTCTTTGGCACAAGGTGGGTTTCATCCATAGGGAAAAGGTCAGGATAAACCCATCCTGAACCCCCCCGGGAGAGATTTCATTGCAGGATCCTAAAAGCCCCCAAGCAAGCGAGTTGGGAGCATCCACCCAGGGCACGTAGGAACCGCAGCAGCTTCCGCGCACAGGGAATTCCCTGCGGATCGAGGAGAGGTGCCAGGAGCCTGGAGCTGGGCTGGAGGATGCTGGAAGCTCAGCAGGGCCATGCGGAGCCCAGGGTAGGGGGGGATCAATGGCTTTTCCCCACCTTTCCTGCAGGCTTCCAGTGCCGCAGCCAGGGAATGCTGAGCACCGGCCATGGCCTGGCTGCTCTCCAGCTCCATCCTGCACAAACATCCCCGGCGGCAGCTCCAGTGCCCTGCGAGGAAGCAGGGAGCTGGGATTGCGCTGGCCTTGGGATGAGGCAGCTCCGCATCCTGCCCGCGGCGCTGGCTGAAGCCGTGCCAGGGCTTGGAGCCTCCGCCGGTGTTTTCCATGCGCAGCCCAAACGGGAAGGAACCTTCCCAAAGCGCATCCCATTGCCTGCGAGCGGTGCTGCTGAGGGATTACCCCAGCTTCAGGTGGGGAATGGGGGCAGGATGGAGCCCCCAGCCCTGTGCCTGCGGTGCTGGAAGAGCCAGGGCTGTTAGAGACCTTTATATAGCACAAAGAGTGAGAGCAGCCAGGGACAGAATGAATCATGGGATGAATCACGGATGGGTTTGGGTGGGAATGGGCCTCAAAGCTCCTCCAGCTCCGAATCCCTGCCACGGATAGGGACACCTTCCACTAGAGAGGATGCTCCAAGCCCCATCCAACCCGGCCTTGGATACTGCTAGGGATGGGGCATCCAGACCGTCTCCATTCAACCCATCCCAGTGTCCCATCACCTTCCTAGGGAAGAGCCTCAGATCCCATCTCCATCTCCCCTGTGGCAGGTTAAAGCCGTTCCCCTTGTCCTGCCCCTGCATCCCTTGTCCAAAGCCCTTCTCCAGGATTCCACACTCAGAAAGGTGCCTCTTGCAGGGAAATGGGGTATTCCGGGTGGATGGACACGTGGTCCAGGGGCTGTATGGAAACCAGGCTGCTCCTGCTCCATAGGAACAACCTAGGGATGGGGCAGGAGGGCTCGGCCTCCATCTGGGAGTTGGGGAAGGACCACAAAGCAACGTGAGGCCAAACCAGCTTTTCCTTCCAGCCCCTCCTCTCACAGCCAAGCCCAGGGATGCGTTTTCCATTGGGATACCTGGAGCGGCCGTTCAGCACCTCCTGGGTTAGGGAAGAGCCCAGCGCCTGCCCCAGCACCCCAGGGGTTGCTCCTGCCTCTGCTGCTCCATCCCTGGCAGAGGTGACTCATTCCAGCATCCCAGAGGGACACAGCAGGGACCCGCACCATGGACCACTCTGCTGAGCACAGCGGGGCTGAGGGTGCTCATGGATCCTGGGATGCTCGGGCAGGATTGGTGCCATTCCTGCTGCTGGCACTTCAGAGCTCCCCCCCCCCCCCCCCCCGGCCACTGCTCACTGTGAATCCCAGCCCTTGCCACAAATGCAACTGGTAAATCTATTAATTTTCCAGCTCTAATTGATGTATCGCTGTAATTACCTCTTATAACAAGGCAATTAGAGCCTATTAGAGAGTATTAGCTAATTAAAGCTCCTCTACACGTACGCACCAGCCCCCTTATGTGCACAACAGATTTGGGGGGGGGGGGGGGGCGTGGAACTGGAAGCCCAGCACAGGGCCTTGCAGGTCAGCACCATGCACTGGGATGCTGGATGGGGAGATCCAGGTCTCATCCCTGCCTCTACCGCTGCATCCCTTCATCCTTGGGCACGTCACTTGCTGTTATGGATAAAGGAGGGGGACCTCTGGGTATGGTCAACCCAGTGATTTTTGGCTGCCTGGGATCCAATGGGAATATACTTGGAGGCTGGGATCTTCTCCTGCTGGTAGCGGGGTGGGCAGGGATGCAGGGTTAATGCTTTGAGGCTTTGTTGGCCAGAAGGGAGGCTTGGAAAGAGCAAATTCCCACGTGGAGATGGGATGCGTCTGCTTTGGAAAGAGCTGGAGGAAGGATGCCAAGGGGCAAGGGGAGCGCAGCGCAGAGGGAAGACCCCCAGGCTCCTTGGGAAGAGCCCCATTCCATAGGGCTCTCACTCACGGCGCATCCCCATCCCACGGCTCTCCATGGATGCAGCCCCGGATCTGCAGCCTCTCTCAGCACCCCAATCCCGCAGCGCTCCATGGTTCCAGGCTTCCTTTGTTGGCCGAGGAGTGTTGGAGGCTGCAAAGAGGTTGGAATTCCAGGGATGGGGCTGATTCCTGCCTTCCGAGTCCCGCTGGGAGAGACAGAGCCTGTGCTGGAGCCACGCAGCCTCCTTATCCATCCCTCCATCGCCCCTCACATCCCCTGCGCACCGCTCCTCACGCTCACACTGCTCCAGCTCATGGAAACCACAGGAATTCCCAGTTCTGGGCACAGATCCTGGCCTGGCAGTGGCAGGGATGGGAGGTGCTGAGCGTAGCCTCATCCCTCTGCTCATCTGCTTCGAATTAAACCCCTCCTGCCTTGCACAAGGACCAAGAACCTCTTTGCCATCACAACCCACGGCTGTGTCGGGTCGGGTTCATCCTGCCCTGGTCCAAAGCAGGGCTGATGGGGATGATGGAGCAGGAGAAGGGCATCGCAGCAATCAGTGCAATGGGAGCCAAGCCGGGGCTGCCACCCCGCTAAGGAGGGTGACAAGAGCCCCCCCAAGCCCCCAGTGTGTGTCTGGGAATGATGAGACCCAAAGCCAGGAGCCAGGATACGGCCCCTGCTGCACCCATGACCCTTAGCTGGGATTATTAACTATTGCCCAAGCCCTTCCCTGTGCCTTTGCCCTGGCTGCGGTTTCCATGCGGAGCCAAAGCAGCTTTAACCCCGTTGCCTTCAAGCCCTCACGTCCCCAGCCCCATGCGTGGGGGTCCCGAGGGCTGGGAATGGGATAAGTGAATGGGGGACATGGGGAAGAGGAGCGGATGGGGAAGGGGCTGGAGCTGCAGGCGTGGAGGGGAAGGGCTGTTGCTTCCCAACGTTGGCTCCCTCGGCATTCCCTGTCCCCACCCCGGTGGCAGTGACTCAGGGAGCCGGGATTAATCATTCCCGGAGCGCGCATGCCCCCACACGTGTGGCCCTCGCCCTGTGCCCCATGTGTTTGTTGCTCTGGTTGCTGGGTGAGTCATCCCCAGCCTGCCCGCGGCTTTCCTGCTCCTTGTGCGCAGGGAAGGGAATGGAGCTCGGGATAGCCGCGGATCGGAGTGCGCCGGCTCCCGCTGATGTCCCCAGCCATGGGATGCAGCTCCCGTTCCAGCTTTCCTCGCTGCAGAGCCCAGCGTGGCAAGCAGGAGCCTGCAAAGGAGGAAGCTGAAGCGCCCGCAGCCACCCTTCCTGGGGTGCTGCTTCTCCATTCCCATTGCCATTCCCAGTTTTCCATCTCTTGTTTGGCTTTGAGGGGCCAATGAAGCACCCCCTTCAGTAGCACTGGGGGTGCCAGGAAGCAGATCTGGAAGTTGGGAGCTGCTGAGGCTCGTAGGGAGGCAGAACCGCCTGGATCAAGCTGGGAAGACTGGGAATCACCCCTGTGGGAACTGGAGATAGGGGGAGAATGGCTGAGGAATGGTGGGGGGGGGCTGGGAATGGTGGTGGGAGAATGGGAACTGGTGCTCAGAACTCGTGGGGGTGGGGAGTGGTTCCAAATGGAGCACATCTGGGATGGGGAATGGGAAGAAAGGGTTAAACTGGGCACAGGGACACTGGGAGCAATGGGGAGGGCACTGGTGCAGAGCGAACTGGGCTAAGCCAGCAATGGGGTGTCCTAGGGTGCCCCAGGGCTCTATGTGATGGTTTGGGGCTCAGGGGCACCCTGGGCAATGAGGGAGCTGGGATCCTGCCCTTGGATCCCCGCATCCTGGGATGCTCCATGCGCTTGGGGTACCCAGGACCCCCCTGGGGCCAGCTTGAGATGCCCCCTACCCCACTGTGTGGGGCAGCGATGTCCTGGGGGTGCCCGGCGCAGGTTCTCTGAGCCTTGGAGCACTTTGCCCTTTTCCAGAGCTGAAAGCTGGGAAAAGGGGGGGGGGGAAGGGGTTTTTCCCAATGGGCTCACCCCGAGGCCCCCCATTCCCAAGGATGCTTTTCCCAGCTTTCCCCCAGCAGCAGCCCTGCCTGATGCAAGAGCGTTGTCCGCAGCCGGGCCGCAGTAACTCCACCCTCCTCCTCCTCCTCCTCCTCCTCGCAGCTCCTCCTCCCTGCCGGGATATAAGCGGGGCACCCGGACAAGCCGGAGCCGCCGAGGCGCTCGCTTGGGGACCCCGTGCCGTGACCTGAGCCCGAGTCCTTTGGCCTCCGGACCCCGATGGCGACCCCTTCGCAGAAGCGGAGCACCCGCAGCGGGGCTGCGGGGACCCCCCTGTCCCCGACCCGCATCACCCGCCTGCAGGAGAAGGAGGACCTGCAAGAGCTCAATGACCGCTTGGCCGTCTACATCGACAAAGTGCGCTCCTTGGAGCTGGAGAACGCGGGGCTCAGGCTCCGCATCACCGAGTCCGAGGAGGTGGTGAGCCGGGAGGTCTCCGGCATCAAGGCTGCCTACGAGTCGGAGCTGGCGGATGCCCGCAAGACCTTGGATTCCGTGGCCAAGGAGAGAGCTCGGCTGCAGCTGGAGCTCAGCAAAGTCCGGGAGGAGCACAAGGAGCTCAAAGCGCGGTGAGTGCCATAGGGATGGATGGAGGGATGCGGTGGAGGCGGAGGGGGGGGGAAACGGGACCGGGACGGTGGCCGGACGATCGCTGTCGTCATGGCTGGCAAAGAGCCGGGAGTGAGGAAATAGAGACCTGGAGGAGGCCGGGAGAGGAGAAACCCGTGACCTGGCTGGAGCTGGAGTGTCCACGGCAGGGACCAAGGGGACAGGGAGCGTGTCCCGGTTTTCCTGCTCCCTCCCGGCACCAGGGATGCCCTCGGAGCGGGGTCTGTGCGATGCGGGGCCGCTGGCCCCTCCGCATTCGTCATCCCGGAGCTATTCCCGAGCAGGCTGGGGCGCAGGGCAGGAAGCGGTGCCAGGCAGCTGGCTCCGTCCTGCCCACTGAGCTCGCCCTGGTTTCCCCTCTGCTGCCTTGGGCACTTCAAGAACCTGCTCTGCTTTGGTTCGCCTTAACCCTGCCTGTGCCGCGGGGTCCCTTGGGGCGATGCCTGCATCCCCATCCCTCCGGGCGATGCATTCCTGCTCTGCTCTGAGGCTCCAATCCGCCCCCCCCCACAGCCCTTTCCTGACAGGTTTATGTCATTCCCTTCCTGCCATAGGGACCTCCCTGCTGCTGCCGGTGCCTCTGCCCTTCCCATGCTGGGAGCGTGTCCCCTGAGGACACTGGTCTTGGCACTGGGCTCCCTGGCCAGCGCTGGACCAGCCCTGGGCTTCCCTGTGGCTCCGATGGCCCCGGTGCCATTGGCTCTGCTCCCGAGCCCCGCTCCATGCTGGAGCGAGCGGGTTCCCCTCCGTCCGTGGGGCAGGGTTGGGACAACCCCTTTCTTCCTCCCTTTGCTCTTGCGCCTCTTGCTCTGGACACGTCGTTTGGAGCCGTCTCCGATGAGGCTAAAATTAACCTGCCCCCGAAGATGCCGTCAACGTTCTTCCGACAGGGAAAGGGTGAAGCGAAGCCTCTCCCAGCGCTCCCGGAACGCCGAGCGCTGGGTTATATATAGCTCCCTTCCCCATGCGCTGGGCTCGGATAAGGCAATGTCCCTGGGAGCAGGGAGCTGAGCTGAGCTCTCTAAAGGCTTTTTGCTGCCTGATGCAAACCCAGAACTATCTCGGCCGTGGTATTTGGAGGGCTGGAAAGCATTTGGAGCCTGGGAACGTGGTCTTTATGGATGATGGGCTTTATCCCTGCGATGGCAAACGCTCCCGGAGCTTCTCCATCACTACCAAACCCCCCTCGGAAAGCCGGGGGGGTTCCCAAAGAGCAGCTCTTGGGTTGGAGGCGGGTTTGGGTGCGGGCTCAGGGCTGGTTGCTGAGGGAGGGAGGTGTCTGTGACTCATGGCTGGGAGATGCGAGCGATATCCATCGCCGCCCTTTGCGTGCCACGGCGCTGGGCACCAGCATGGAGGCCTCTTTCCGCCCCCCCCCACGCACACGCAGTCGTTGCCAAGTCGTTGTCACATCCCCAGGGACCTTCTCGATGTGGTGCTGAGAGGGGGGGGTGGCACGAGCAGAGATGCTGGGTTTGGGTTTGGAAGCGATGCCCTCAACCTTTGGTTGGAGCCATTGGAAGGGTCAGGAAGGGCTCGTGTGGTGCTGCTCCATCCCAATGGGAAGGGAGGACTGGTCCTGCCCCCCCCCGGTCCTCACCTCACTGCCCCTTGCACTGGGGAGTCCCCAGCTCACCCCATCAGCCGAGGGGAAGCTCCGGGTATCTCCCATGGGGCAGGCAGCAATGGGGCTGCGTTATCAGCATCCCCCAGCATCGCTGCTGCCCGCGGCCGCGGTTGTCTCAGCAGCACAGAAGTGGGGCTGGGGCTGTCGTGGGGCGTTGTGTGGGGCACAGTTCCTGGGGCTGGGGCCGCCCCATAGCACCCGGCTCCTGTCCCTCCCATGCAGGGTGGAGGCTGTGCAGCAGGAGACCGGTCTCACCAGCTCCGGACGCACTGGTGCAAGGGCTGGGTGGGTGAAGGAGGGTCCAGCCAGCCCAGTATTCCCTAGCTCCCTGCCCTGTGCCTCCTCCATCCCGCTATTCCCAGCCGGCTGCTCTTCCCTTGGGCTGGAGCCTTCCCATTGTGTGTTCAGCTGCTCCCGATGCCCATCCAGGAAGGGTTTCCCAATGTCCCCAGCACCATGAGGAGATGCTGGAATGTCCCTGCCCTCCGGTCCCCAAGTACGGGCAGGAGGGTTTGAAGGGCACTGGGCTGCTGTGGGGAGATGCTCTGCATCCCGGTCCTGCCCATCCTGCCCTCTCCGTGAGCTGTAGGGACTTTGGACAAGGGATATAGGGATAGGACAAGGCCGGAGGGGAGATTGAGGCTGGATGGGGCTCGGAGCAGCCTGCTCTAGTGGAAGGTGCTTGGATCTGGATGAGCTTTAAGGTCCCTTCAACCCAGCCCTGTTGTGGCTCTATGGAAACCGGAGCCTTTGCCATGCTCCAACGAGGATCCCTCTCATCCCAGATCCCTGCAGCATCACTCGGGCAGAGGCAGCTCCCTCCTCCGGAACCAGATCCTTGTTGGAGCGCGACTGCTGAGCGATGACTTCCTCAATTACAGCCCTTAATGCGATTAAACTGGTGCTGGAAGAGCCTCTTCCTGCGCTCCCGGACCTCCGAAGGAGGAAAGCTGCGTTTTCCATAGTGGTTGTTGAGGGGGGAGAAGCTCCTCAAGGGCAGACCCAACCGGCCCTCATCCCGCATGGATTTTACCCCATGTCCAGCAGTGACCACCCAAGCAGGAGCAGGAAAAGGGAGCTGGAGGAGTGGAGAAGGGATAAAGAACCCCAATCCCACGCCCGGAGCCTCCCGCTGCAGGGCCGGGCGCTGCCTGCAGCAGTGACGTGCTTGTGCTGGAACATTTTGCGTGGTGGTGGTGGGGGGGAAACCTCAGGCTCTTGGCCTGTTTCCCCCTCTGTGTCTTGGAAAACCTTTGCCAGGGAAGGAGCAGTTGGGATCTGAGGAGGCTTTGCCCTTTCGGAGCACACAAAGAGCAGTTTGTGCTGCTGGGGGATGCTCTGGGGGAGCAGGAGATGCGGAGCCAGGGGCTGGGCCAGGCCCCCTCCATCCCTCATGGACCCCTTTACACCCGCGGCTGTTTCTCCGTAGGGATATTTCTTGTCCAGCCCCACTTGATCCCAGTAGGAATATTTCAGGCAGAGGAAGCTGCTCCAACGCTTTCGTTTCGGTGGCTCCGCTCCCATTGCTGGCTTCTTCCCTGCTCCTGTTGCAAGGGCTGGGCCGCCCGGGGAATGTAGGGAATGAGAGGAAATCCTATTGCCTTCACCACTTATATTGTGATGGGATCCACCCTGGCAAATTAAGGGCTTTCTCCCCGAGATAGGGGATTAAAGAGAAGCAATTCCAAAGGGAATTGTGGCTGCTTTTGGGGCAGGGCTGCATCCCCCCCCCCCTTCCCTACAGCGCCAAGCACGGCTTGTCCCAGCCTGCCCTGGCTGCACTCGCTGCCACAAGTGTTTTCCTGCCTCTTGCCCGTCACTTGATTCCCAGTTAACGCTTCAGCTCCGGAGCCATTCCCAGCGTGTGGAGAGGCTGCTCCCGGCTCCTTGCTGCGCTGAATTGATGCCCTTTGGGAATTGATTCCTGGCATCAGGACAGGAGGAAACCACCGGAGCTTTCCCTCCTGGTCATGGCCAAAGCGAAGGTTGGCACGGATGAGTTCCAACCCAAACCACTCTGTGGTTCCATGTATAGAGTCCTTAGGAAGCATTGGCCTGGTGGGTTTGGGATGGGAAAGCCGGGAATCCCTTCCTGCTTTTTTGCTGCCAGCTCCGCTCCCTAATTCCCGGTCTCTTTCCAATGCCATTTGCTGCACCAGCCCCTTGGTGCCTGGCTCAGCACATTCCTGGCAGCCGGTGCCACGTGCGCGCCCGCAGCCCCTCACCGTGGTGCCAGGCCCTCAGCCCTGGGATGAGGGATGAATGGTCCCAGTGTGGAGGGAGCAACTGGAGCAGCACCGGTGCTACGGCAGCTGCATCCGCGCCTGTGCTGGGTCGCATCCAGCGCGTGTCTGAGCCCCGCGGTGCCGGTGGGGATTAAGGGGAGTCCAAGGGGGTGGAAGTCGGATGCTGGAGAGGGATCTCCATGGGACGAGGGGTGATGGGTTTGAGCTGAAACGGGAAGTTCAGGCTGGAGATAAGGAAGTTCTTCCCTGGGAGGGTGCTGGGGAACTGGAATGGGTTGAATGGAGAAGCTGTGGCTGCCCCATCACTGGCAGTGTCCAAGGCCAGGCTGGATGGGGCTTGGAGCATCCTGCTCTAGTGGAAGGGGTCCCTGCCTATGGCAGGGGTTGGAGCTGGGTGAGCTTCAAGGTCCCTTTAACCCAACTCAGCCTGACCCTATGACGAGTTGGTTGATGAAGTGCATTGAGCCGAGCCCATGGGAATGCCAGGAAACCAAACTGGGGTCGGGCCATCCCTGTTCTGAGCGGTGCTGAGCCAGCATCACCGCCCATTGCCCACCATAAACCAGCAAGGAAGGTGAAGGCGCCGGTGTTACCCTCCCAGCCATGGAGCTCTATCGCTGCCATCCCATGTTCAGAGCCAGGAGATGCTGCAGGAAGAGGGCCAAAGTCCCCTGCCAGCCCAAGGAGTGGGCACAGTGACTGCATCCTGCCTGGACTTTGCCCTGCTCCGTTATGGGGCTGCACCTCCGCAGGCGCTGGCACCGTATCCCTACAACATGGGGATGGAGCCAGGACTGGGAGCCAAGAGCTCTTATGGATCCCTTGGATTCCTGCGCTGGGGCTGCGAGTGGCTCTGTAGGAGGTGGTTTCTGATAGCCTTGGTCCTCTTGGACAAAGGGCCGGGTTGGAGCGAGCTGCTCCAGTGGTAGGGGTCCATGGCAGGGATTGGAGCTGGATGCGGTCCCTTCATCCCAAGGCAGGCTGTGGTTGTGTGATGGATGAGTCAGGCTCAGCCCCGGCGCTGGGTGCGGTTGCTGGCGCTCTCTCCTGCCCCTTCCTTCCTGATGTGACGGGTGCTGGTGGCAAACCCGCTCCCGGCAGCGCCCATGGGGTGCAGGGATCCATCGTGCTCCTCTCCCCGCATCCCTACGGAGGAGAGGAGCGAGGGTTTGGCAAAGCCGAGCCTTCATCCCATGGGTTTAAACCTGCACCTCCCAGGGATGCTGCCCCGTGGCCAGGGGGAAGCAGGGATGCTACAGCAGGGAGAGGGGAGCTGGGAGCATCTGCTGACGCAGCACAGCGCCGGCCTCCTCATCCCTGCGCCCCGGCTGCCTTTTCCCAATGGAATCGCATCCAGACCCGCCCCGGCTGCAGACGGCAAACAAGGCAGCAGCAGGCAAACAGACCTTGTGCAGGGTAAACACCTCCCTGCCCCTTATCTGCCTGTGCTCCAGAGCTGGGAGCAAACCCTTATGCTCCCTGCAAGACCGGATCCCACAATTCCTGCTTTGTTCCCTGGCTGGAAGCTTTGTGGACCTGGATTGATGGCAAAGGGGGTGAGGCGCCGGGCAGGATGGAACCCTCGGGCTTGCTCCTTGGGTTGCCCCTCCTGGGTCCTCTCTGCCTTGTCCCATTTGGGACCCCATTGCCAGCCATGGATCCGTATAAGTAGAGCGGCCTCGCCACTGCTTTGCATGCAGAGATGCCGCTGGGAAGGGGACCACAGCCACATTTCCATGGTGGCAACCCATTTCCTTGCTCCTGGAGCTGGAATTTGCATCCCTGCTCCTTTTCTGCTGCCCTAAGCCCTGGCTGCATCTAAGCACAGGTTTAGGGCTGTTTTCCCTGCCTGCTCCAAGGAAGACGCAGCTTCATGCCTGAGGGATGCACAGTGTGGGCAGTGGAAAGCCCATTCCCATCCCTTTCCCCATCGACTCCCACTTTGGAGCCGGCCAAACCCCTTTTTCCAGCTATAAAACCCTTCTGGGAATAGCATCCGCCCTTGCAAACCACGGAGCCCTCCCGTTTCCAGGGGGAACTCAGCCCAAACAGCCACGTCGCTCCGTGATTTGGGATTTCCATTGGAGCTGGGATGAGTCACCAGCCTGGGATAAGGAGCGAGTGGCACTGGGGCTCCCCACGGCTCTGTGGCTTTTGAATGTGTTATTTATCCTCCAGAATCCCGTTTCCAGCTTCTAAGCCGTGCGGGAAGGGGCATCATTCCATGCCGTGGTCCAGCGGGTCCATGCATCCCGGTGCTGATGAAGCCAGGTTGCTTTTCCCTGTCATGAGAGGCGAGGATGTAGGGAGACGGCACAGGGTGGATCCATGGAAAGGAGGAAAACTCCTTCCGAGGCTTCATGGGGAATGTTTGTAGCCGATTCCTGCAGGAATCAAGCTGGGAGCAGCTCCTGGTGATGGGATTTGTGGAGCGAGCGGGCTTCTGGGTCCATTTAGATCCCTAGGAAATGCCCTTTCCTGGTTCCAGCGGGTTTGCTTCCCCCTTAGGATGCATGGAAAAGCCAGCTCCCCATTCCAGGCAGGGGAAGCTGAGCTCTTCGGAGATGCCAACAAGCTACGTGGAGCTGAGCAAACCCCTCATCCCTAGGGATGAGCACCGGGAATGAGCTTTGGCCTAGCGGATGCTGGAGGGTGGGAGCCATTTCCATGCATCCGTGAGCACTGGCATTCCCTGGCTGTGGACCCAGCAGGATGCTGGCTGCGTGTGGATCCTGTTGTCCCTATACGTTGTGCCGGCTCTTTGGGATCCGTGCTTGGAGACGGGCTCTGTTTATCCTGGTGACCTGGCGGAGGCATGGATGAGTCAGGAGCCGGGAGAAGCTGCTTTGCCACATTCCCTGTGCCCCGCCATAGAGGCTTTCCTCACCCTGGCCCTGCTGCTTGGCACTGGGTGATGATCCCTGGGAGAGGAGGAGTGATCCCTGGGATGGGGGTAATGATCTTTGGGATGGGGGAAGTGATCCCTGGGATGGGGGTAATGATCTTTGGGATGGGATAAGTGATCCCTGGGATGGGGGTAATGATCCTTGGGATGGGGGAAGTGATACCTAGGATAGGGGTAATGATCTTTGGGATGGGGGAAATGATCCCTGGGATGGGGGTAATGATCTTTGGGATGGGATAAGTGATCCCTGGGATGGGGGTAATGATCCTTGGGGTGGGGGAAGTGATCCCTGGGATAAAGGGAAAAGATTTATCCATGAGGAAGAAGCTCCTGACTTGGTACCTTGTCTGGGTCGGGATGCAGGGCAGGAGGGAAGCACCTGGTTCTCCAATACCGGCTCCATCCCATTCCATGGTCCCTTCCCAGCAGCCTGAAGCCTCAGCCAGGGCTCGGGAAGGGATGAGGAGTGGGGTTTGAGCATGCCCAGAGCATCCCTCCCTGGTGAGCCGTGTCCTGCCTCGGCATTCCCAGAGGGAGAGCCCAGATCCGGGCTCCTTCTGGGATTCTGGGCCAGAGGGAAGGGCAGGAATAGAGCCAGGGCCAAGGATGCCAAGGTCTCCAGAGCCTTTCTGCAGCCACCCCATGCGCTCTGCAGGCTCGTGCCTGTGCCCGTGCCGAGCCCGCTCCGAGCAGATCCAATTTTCCATGAACGTTGGGATTTTCTGGCAGCGGCAATGGGGATTTTTTTTTCCCCTCCTTCCTGCTTTTAAAAGCTATAAATAGTTCGGAGGCCCCTTTTCCCTCTCGAGACGTTTGTTCCTGAAGGATTTGATTCCCTCCTTGTGTTTTCTCCTCTTGGCTTCAATGGACGCTCGGGTTTACGCTCGCCTCTCCCAGCGTAGGGAAGCAAATCCCATGGGAGCTGCTCCACAAGTGGGGCCGCGCTTCCCTTTGGGATCCGCTCTCGCAGGTGGGATGGGGAGAGCAGTGGAACAGGCGGAGGAGGAGGAGGAGGATCCCTGTTCATCCCATTCCCAAGGGACGTGGGAGCAACGCAGCTGCCATGGAAGTGATGTATTTTTAGCCCAGCGCCAGTTGGAGCCTGGGAGGCTGCAGGGAAAAACGAGCAGGATCCGATGGGAAGCGAGCAGGGAAAAGGGGATTTTTCCTCGAGTCTCCCGGGATTTACCATGGAGCTTCCCGAGCATCAGCGGATCCAATCTCAGCCTTTTCACTTCTAAACGGTGCCGGTGCCCCCTAAAGCATCAGAGGTCCAAACCCCATCCCAAAGAGCCACTGACCCCCCCCCCCCCCAGTATACCCAGGTCCCAGCGTTAGGAGGTGGATAAATCCATCGGGAACAGCAGGATCGATCCCTGCCGGCAGCGAGGAGCTGCTGCCAGATGGGACAACTCAGGCTCTGGATCCGCTCCCAGATGGCATTTTTGTCCCATGAGTCAGTGGCATGAAAGGAGTGGGATGCACTGGAAGGCCCGCGGTGCCCCAGGAAGGGGGTTAATGGAGTACGGCACCGGGTGGATATCTTGGAATGACTTTTCCATGCCGGCTCAGGTCAGGAAGCAGAAGGAGAAGCAGGAAAAGCTGCTGCTGGCCAAGCAAGGAGCTTCCCACACACAAATCTGGGAATGCCGGTGCTTGCCAGTGGTGGGCAGGAGGAGTGGAGGCAGCTCCTCCATGTGTTCCCTATGGGAAGCGGGGCTGATCCTACTGTGGGGCCGCCAGCTCCCCCATGCTGTTCCTGAGCCATGGGGCAGGAATTCTGCCTCAGGAACGTGCCCATCCTGCCCCATTGTGAATGGGGGGGGGTGTGTGTGTGTGATGCTCCCTATCCTGGTGCTGACGGGCACCCGCAGGGCTGTGCTTTTTATAGGACCTACCAAAATAGCGTCAGGTTGTGTCTGGGGGGGGGCTCGGGTCGGGTTCCCCAGGCACAGAGCGATGGGTCCATAAGGAACAGCCTGGACCTGCTCTTGGAGGGCTGGAAGAGCGAGGGGAGGAGCGAGGGATGGGATGGGGCGATGCTGGAGGGCAGGAGAGGCACCGGCAGTGCGGCGTGGGGCTGTGCCTGCCACATGCACTGTGCTGTATACACTGCTGCGTACACTGTGCTGTACCATATACACTGTGCTATACCTTATACACTGTGCTGTATACACTATGCTGTATACACTGTGCCGTATACACTGTGCTGTATACATTGTGCTATACCATATACACTCTGCTGTATGCACTGCGCTGTATACACTATGCTGTATACACTGTGCCGTATACACTGTGCTGTATACATCGTGCTATACCATACAGTGTGCTGTATACACTATGCTGTATACACTGTGCCGTATACACTGTGCTGTATACATTGTACTATACCATATACAGTGTGCCGTATACACTGTACTATACCATAGACAGTGTGCTGTATACACTGTTCCATATACACTGTGCTATACCATATACACTGTGCTATGCTGCACTGTGCCATATACACTGTGCCATGCCATATACACAGTGCTATATACACTGCACTACACTGTGCCATATACACTCTGCCATATGCACTGTGCTATATACACTGTGCTGTATACACTGTGCTATGCAGCACTGTGCCATATACGCAGTGCTATATACACTGTGCTACACTGTGCTATATACACTGTGCTATATACACTGTGCTGTATATACTGTGCTATGCAGCACTGTGCCATGCAGCACTGTGCCATATACACTGTGCCACACACACCGTGCTATATACTGTGCCATATACACTGTGCTATGCAGCACTGTGCCATGCAGCACTGTGCTATATACACTCTGCCATGCTGCACTGTGCTGTATACATTGTGCCATATACACTGTGCCACACACACTGTGCTGTACCATATCTGCTGTGCCATATACACTGTGCTATATACACTGTGCCGTATACACAGTGCTATATACACTGTGCTATGCAGCGCTGTGCCATATACACTGTGCCATATACACCGTGCTATGCAGCACTGTGCCATATACACTGTGCCATATACATTGCGCGATATACATTGTGCCATGTACACTGCGCCATTTACACTGCCATCCACACTGTGCCACGCAGCCCCGCGCCGTAGCCCTTCACCCATCCCATGTGGTCCC
This sequence comes from Lathamus discolor, assembly GCF_037157495.1. Classification (NCBI taxonomy): domain Eukaryota; kingdom Metazoa; phylum Chordata; class Aves; order Psittaciformes; family Psittacidae; genus Lathamus; species Lathamus discolor. The sequence goes on from NC_088907.1 coordinate 2,808,284, forward strand.
TGCAGGAACGCCAAGAAGGAAGGGGACCTGCTGACGGCGCAGGCGCGGCTCAAGGACGTGGAGGCTCTGCTCAACTCCAAGGAGGCCGCGCTCTCCACGGCGCTGGGCGAGAAGAGGAACCTGGAGAACGAAGTGAGGGACCTGAGGGCGCAGGTGGCCAAGGTGAGCACGGGCATCCCCTGTCATCCCCATGGATCCCCATGGCCGTGGGGCAGAGCTGGGGCTGGGTACCAGGGAGCCCGCTGTGAGCATCCTCACTGCCCTGCAGCTGGAGAGCGCCCTGGGTGAAGCCAAGAAGCAGCTGCAGGATGAGATGCTGCGGCGCGTGGATGCCGAGAACCGGCTCCAGACGCTGAAGGAGGAGCTGGAATTCCAGAAGAACATTTACAGCGAGGTGAGTGTCCGTGTGCGGGATAACCCCGCTCCGACCGTGTCGCGTCCCCGTTCCCAAAGCTCATCCCCCCCGTGTCCCGTCCCCCAGGAGCTGAGGGAGACCAAGCGCCGGCACGAGACGCGGCTGGTGGAGATCGACAACGGGCGGCAGCGGGAGTTCGAGAGCAAGCTCTCGGAAGCCCTGCAGGAGCTGCGGAGCCAGCACGAAGCCCAGATCAGGCTCTACAAGGAGGAACTGGAAAAGACCTATGGGGCGAAGGTGAGCAGCGCCCCACGGGCCTTGTCCCCTCCTCACCCTGCCCCATAGGGCTGATGGGCATGGTGACCCCTCCATCCATCCATCCCTCCATCCTTCCTTCCATCCCTCCATCCATCCCTCCATCCATCCATCCGTCCCTCCATCCATCCATCTATCCCTCCCTCCCTCCATCTATCCATCCCTCCATCCTTCCTTCCATCCATCCCTCCATCCTTCCATCCATCCATCTATCTCTCCATCCATCCATCCCTCCATCCTTCCACCCATCTATCCATCCATCCATGAATCCATCTACCCCTCCCTCCATCCATCCACCCATCCATCCATCCTTTCCTTCCTCCATCCACCCATCCATCCCTCCCTCCTTCCATCCATCCATCCCTCCATCCATCCATCCTTCCATCCATCCCTCCCTCCATCCATCCCTCCATCCATCTGTCCATCCATCCATCCATCCCTCCATCCATCCCTCCATCCTTCCATCCATCCATCTATCCATTCATCCATCCATCCATCCATCCATCTATCCCTCCCTCCGTCCATCCACCCTTCCCTCCCTCCATCCACCCATCCATCCCTCCCTCCTTCCATCCATCCAAACCTCCATCCATCTATCCTTCCATCCATCCCTCCCTCCCTCCCTCCATCCCTCCATCCATCCACCCACCCATCCATCATCCATCCCTCCATCTGCCCATCCATCCATCCATCCATCTCTCCATCTATCCCCCTCTCCCTCCATCCATCCCTCCATTTGTGTCCTCCAGCTGGAGAACGCCAAGCAGTCGGCTGAGAGGAACAGCAACATGGTGGGTGCTGCCCACGAGGAGCTGCAGCAAACCCGGATCCGCATCGACAACCTCTCCTCGGAAGTCAGCCAGCTCCAGAAGCAGGTGAGTGAGGACCGGGGATGGGGGGGGTCCCTCTGGATGCTTCACCTCCAAGGGTGGCTTTAGATGGAGCGGCCCCCCCTCACCTTCCCTTCCCAATGCAGTTGGCTGCTAAGGAAGCGAAGCTGCACGACTTGGAGGATATCCTGGCCAGGGAACGCGAGACCAACCGGCGCCTGCTGTCCGACAAGGAGCGGGACATGGCCGAGATGAGGGCACGCATGCAACAGCAGCTCGATGAGTACCAGGAGCTGCTGGACATCAAACTGGCTCTGGACATGGAGATCAACGCCTACCGCAAGCTGCTGGAGGGCGAGGAGGAGCGGTGAGCGTCCAACCCAATGGGCTCGGTGGCTCCCGGTCCTCGTGTCCTCACTGATTCCATCTCCCCTTCTCCTCCTGGCCAGGCTGAGGTTGTCGCCCAGCCCTTCCTCCCACAAAGGGACATCCCGGAGCCATTTGTCCACCCCGGGTTCCTCCAAGAAGAGGAAGCTGGAGGACAGCGAGAGCCGGACCAGCTTCTCCCACCATGCCCGGACAAGTGGCCGCGTTGGTGTAGAGGAGGTTGACTTGGAGGGGAGATTCGTGAGGCTCAGGAACAAGTCCAATGAGGTGTGTTTGCCTTTGGGGAGGAGCCAAGGTGGGGGGGGGTTGGTTCAGCCCTATTTCACCCCATGGGTGGGATGGAGCCGGGACAAGCCGGGGTGGAAGGGAGGGATCTAAGCATGGGTCTCTTGCAGGACCAGGCGATGGGGAACTGGCAGATCAAGAGGCAGAATGGAGACGATCCCCCCATCACCTACCGCTTCCCCCCCAAGTTCACCCTGAAAGCTGGCCAAGTGGTCACGGTGAGTCGCTGCCCAGTGACGGATCCGGCCCGGATCCCAGACCCACTCATGGAATCAGAGAACCCCCTGATGGGTTGGGTTGGGTTGGAAGGACCTTAAAGCTCATTGAATTCCATGGGCAGGGACCCCTTCCACTAGAGCAGGATGCTCCAAGCCCCTGTATCCAACCTGGCCTTGAGCACTGCCAGGGATGGGGCAGCCACAGCTTCTCCATTCAACCCCCAGTTGAATGCTCTGTGCTCTCCCCCCTAGATCTGGGCCTCAGGGGCTGGCGCGACCCATAGCCCCCCCAGCAACGTGGTGTGGAAAGCCCAGAGCAGCTGGGGCTCCGGGGACAGCCTGCGCACTGCCCTCATCAACTCCAATGGGGAGGTAAGAGCCCAAGGGCAGCTCCAGGGCACGGGGTGGGGGTCAGCAGCCCCCAAACCCCCCCAACTCCTTTGGTGTCGCCTGCAGGAGGTGGCCATGCGGAAGCTGGTCCGCACTGTGATCATCAACGATGACGATGAGGATGAGGATGATGATGAAGTTAACATCCACCACCGCCATCACCACGTGAGTGATGCAGGGGGCTGTTGGGGGGGGGGTGATGGTAGTAATAGGGTCATGGAATGTAATAGTAACAGGCTCTATGGAATTAGAGTAATAGTAATAGGGTGATGGAATGGGTTGGGTTGGGAGGGACCTGAAAGCTCATCCAGTTCCAAGCCCTGCCACGGGCAGGGACCCCTTCCACTAGAGCAGGTTGCTCCCAGCCCTGTCCAACCTGGCCTTGGACACTGCCAGGGATCATCACCATCATCATCATCATCATCATCATCGTCATCAGCTAATAGTATTAATAATAATTAGAAGAGAAGAAGAAAAACAAGAAGGAAAAGAAAAAGAAGAAGAAAAGAAGGAGGAGGAGGAGAAGAAAGAGAAGAATGAGAAGAAGGGGAGAAAGAAGACAAAGAAGGAGAAGAAGAAGAAAATGAAGAAGAAGGGGAAGAAGAAGGAGAAGAAAATGAAGAAGAAGGAGAAGAAGGGGGAAAAGAAGAAAATGAAGAAGAAGAAGAAGGAGAAGAAAATGAAGAAGAAGAAAGAGAAGAAGGGGAAGAAGAAGAAGAAGAAGGAGAAGCAGAAGAAAATGAAGAAGAAGGGGAAGAAGAAGGAGAAGAAAGGGAAGAAGAAGGAGAAGAAAGGGAAGAAGAAGGAGAAGAAGAAAATGAAGAAGAAGGAGAAGGGGGAAAAGAAGAAAATTAAGAAGAAGGAGAAGAAAATGAAGAAGAAGAAGGAGAAGAAGGGGAAGTGGAAGAAGAAGGAGAAGGAGAAGAAGAAGAAAATGAAGGAGGAGAAGAAGAAGAAGGCGAAGAAGAAGAAGGGGAATAAGAAGAAGAAGAAGGAGAAGAAGAAGAAAATGAAGAAGAAGGAGAAGAAAATGAAGAAGAACAAGAAAAATAACAATAAGAAGAAGGAGAAAATGAATAAGAAGAAGAAGAAAGAAAAGAAGAAGGAGAAAATGAAGAAGAAGGAGGAGGAGGAGGCTGCAGAGTCATAATTAATGATAGCACAATTATTATTGCTATTAGCACTGTTCGCTCCAACGCAGGGCACGGGTGGGATGGGCGGCTCACGGACCCTCTTTGCAGAGCCCTCCTGGCCCCCACCGCGCTCCTCAGGGCAGGGTGCTTGATGCCGAAGCTGCTCTGGCCGATGCTTGAGGTCCTTTTGTGTGTCCCGTCCGTCCCCCCCTCCCTCCCCTTCCGTCCGGTGCAGGGCAGCTGCGGTGGCCCCGGCGACCCCGGCGAATACAACCTGCGCTCGCGCACCGTGGTCTGCGGCACGTGCGGGCAACCGGCCGACAAGGGGGGCAACCAGAACATGGCCACCATGTCCTCGGGCTCGTCCACCTCCAGCGTGACCGTCACCCGCAGCTACCGTAGCATGGGCGACACCGGCGGCATCGGCCTCGGCGAGACGCTGGTGACCAGGAACTACCTCCTGGGCGACTCCGGCCCTCGCCGGCAGGTTGGTGCCCACCAGCAGCCTCGTGTGCCACCAAGGCAGCGCCTTCCTCTTCCTCCTCTCTGCTCTTCCTCTTGCTCCGGGCCCCTTTGGAAAGGGAGGGATCGGGAGGGGTTGTCCGCAGCATCCCCGCATCCCGTGCTTGGTCCCCCGGGAGCATCCCTCATCCCCGTGGCTCTCATTCCGCCCATCACTCATCCTCAAGAGCAATCCGTACCCTCCTCTAATCCCCAAATTCAGGGCTTGGGTGGGGTTGGGATCGCATCCCAAGGATCCCACTTGGAATTTGCCATCTCCATGGCACTGGTTTGGGGCTCAGGCGCTGCTTTCCCTCTCTTCCTCGCAGGCGCAGGCTGTGCAGAGCTGCAGCATCATGTAACTCCGCGGCACCATTCCTGGGATCCCTGGGCAGGATTTGCTTTCCCAAAGGCGGAGAATTCCGGTGTTTTCTTTTCGACCCACCGGGATCCAGCGCCGACGTCGGGATTTTTTTTTTTTTTTTCTCCTTTTCTAGGGCAGGAATTTTATATATAAACCTATTGGAAATGCTTCCGGATGCTTCGATTTTTTTGGGTTTTTTTTTTTTTGTAGAGAAAAAAAAAAATATAATCTATTTCTATAAAAACCAAAAAGCAAACCAAAAAAAAAAAAAAAAACCTCACAAAAAAAAAAAAAGAAAAAGAAAAAAAAAGAGCTTTTTCAGCTTCCAAATCCTTTTCAAAGCGCAGCCAAAGACAAGCGGGAATCGCGTTTACGGAGCGGGAGGTTGGGAATCGACTGCTCCGTCGATGCGATCCCAGTGTTTGCCAAAGCTTTTTCTCCAGGGCTGGGAGAAGCGAAGCCATTTCCATGGGGCTGATGCTGGTGCCTGACGTGGAGCGTTGCAACTCTTTTTTTGGGATTTGCCCCGCAAATCCCTGTTTTTTTTCCCCCTTTTTGCCCCCTCCCCCCCATTTTCAGGGCGTCCGGCAGCATTCCCGTCGCTCCATGTACTGTATTCCCCATCCCAAGCGCCTCTTTGCCCCTTGGGGTCTCTCTTTTATAAGCAGTCAAGTTGTGCCTTAGCCAAAGGTGGGAGCCGCTCCGGAGCAGGGATCCCACCCGGCATCGAGGGGTGGATGGAACATGGGAAGCGAAAGGCCCCGGAGCTGTATCCTGGGACCAGATGGATTTGGTGGATGGGGAGATGGACCCCGCTCCTTGAACCTCCTCTTCGGGGGATGCTGCATCCAGTGGGGTTCGAACCCTTCTTTGTTCTCCAATGGCAGGAGCTCAGGAGCCCTTTTCCAGGCAGGATGAGGCCAAGGATGCTTTAGGAAGCATTGAGGAAGGTTTTGCCATTGAGCGAGGGGGGAGCTGGGGGGCAGCTCCCCTCACTGCCAGGCTCCATCCAGCTCTGGGGCAGGATCAGGCCCCCTGCTCCGGTGGGATGTGGTGACACCGCGTTATGTATCTGTGCTTGCCAAGCTTCTGTATTCCTGCCTCTGTTTCCTTCTGGAATCAATAGAGCTGATCCCTTCCCATCCTGTGTGCTGTTGTCATTGATGGCCTGGGATTTGGGGATTGGGGGGGGGGAATTGTGGGGTCCCCCATCTCCAACACTAATGAAGAGGGGATGGAACGTGGGGAGGAGGCTCAGCGATTCCCTGCCTCTATGGTGTTGGGAAGCAGAAATCCCCTTGGATGGGATTGATGGGGAATGGGGCAGGGGGGGGGATGCAGAACCTGAATGAGCCCCAGGATGCAGCTTTGCCCATCCCATGGGATGACCCCAGCACCGCACCGAGGGGCCCCCTTTTCCCTGTGTATTCCCACCCTGCCCAGGCTGTGCCAGGCACTGGAATGGGGTGGGAGGAGAAGTGGGAATAGGGAGGGAGCCGTAAAGCCGGTCCTTAATCGGCTTTACCGGGCCCGGCGCCGGGAGCCGCGATGTGAGCAGCACGCACGGGTGGGCGCAGGCACAGGTAGGTGCCCACCCAATGGGTCCCCCCCATTGGGTGCAAGCAGGGTTGAGGGCAATGGGTGCCAAGGGGAGGCGTTGGGGGGGGGGGGGGGGGGATGAATGGGGCTGGTGACATTGGGGACCGGGGCTGGTGGCACTGGGGAAGTCAATGCCCCTTTGCCAGCCTCGGTGCGCTCCTTGCATGGCCCCATAGGGGCCTTGTACAGCCCATGGGGACACCACGCATCCCATATAGACCTTGCACAGCCTCATGGGGACCTTGTACCCATAGGGACCCCACACATCCCATATAGACCTTGCACAGCCCCATTGGCACCTTGCACAGCCCCATTGGCACCTTGCACAGCCCCATTGGCACCTTGCACAGCCCATGTACAGCCCACGTAGGGCCCATGGGGACCCCACACATCCCACATAGACCTTGCACATCCCATATAGACCTTGCACAGCCCCATTGGCACCTTGCACAGCCCATGTACAGCCCATGTAGGGCCCATGGGGACCCCACACATCCCATATAGACCTTGCACATCCCATATAGACCTTGCGCAGCCCATGTACAGCCCATGTAGGGCTCATGGGGACCCCACACATCCCATATAGACCTTGCACAGCTCCATTGGCACCTTGCACAGCCCATGGGGACCCCACACATCCCTTATAGACCTTGCACAGCCCCATTGGCACCTTGCACAGCCCCATTGGCACCTTACATAGGCCATGTACAGCCCATGTAGGGCCCATGGGGACCCCACACATCCCATATAGACCTTGCACATCCCATATAGACCTTGCCCAGCCCATGTACAGCCCATGTAGGGCCCATGGCACCTCACCCAGCCCACGAGGACCACGCACAGGGCTTGGGGGTCCTCCAGCTCCCTGCGCCCAGCCCCTGGCTCCCCCCATGGTGGGTGCCAGGATGGAAACGGGGCCCCCGTGCACCAAGCGCCTGGGTCTCTGCACCGAGAGCCTCGGAGCAGCCGTGGGGCTGGGATGGAGCCAGGGATGCTCGGCACATCTGGCAGTGGGGGGGGGGGGGGGGGCAGCAGCCCCATAGCGGCCCCCTCCAGGCCCCTGCGTGCCCGGTGGGATTAAGGTCAGGTCTCCCTGCTAATCCCAAGGGTGCTTTAGGATGGGAGCTTGCGGCCGCTGCCACCCCCTAAGGCTGCACCCTAAGGTGCTGCTTGTGATGGGGCACCCATAGGGGACCAACAGTGGGGGGGGGGGAAGTGGGGGGGGATGAGGTCTCATTGCTTGGGGTGGGATGGGGCCGGGGCAGGCTCCGCATCCCCATGGCTTTGGTTAAGCCTCCAAGGCACGAGGCACAAGCTCCTTACGGATCCCAGGCAAAGGCTGCGGAGCATTGGGAAGTGGGGAGCAGGTAAAGGTGGGGGGGAAAGGGGCTCCTGGATGGGCTCGTTCCAGGCCTGATGCTTTCGGGGTTGGGGTGCCTTGTGCGTGGTCCAGGCTGGGGATAAGGGACTCTCATAGGGATGTGCATTGAGGAAGTGGTGGAGGCAGGATCCTGTTTGGGGGCTCTGGGAGGGGGAAGTGGGATCAGGGCAAACTTCCCCTCACGGGAAGTGCCATTGAGCGAAGTGGGGTGCTGGGGGGTGCTCAGGATGGGGCCCTGCTGGTGGGACATGAACCCCCTCTGGGGACACCCCCCCCCAAACCAGCACGATTGGTCCAAGAGTGGGAATGAGGGTCTAGGGATGCAGTGTGGATAGGGGGGTGCAAGGATGGGATTCAGGGATGCAGTGTGGATAGGGGGGTGCAGGGATGGGATTCAGGGATGCAGTGTGGATAGGGGGGTGCAAGGATGGGATTCAGGGATGCAGTGTGGATAGGGGGGTGCAGGGATCGATTCAGGGATGCAGTGTGGATAGGGGGGTGCAGGGATGGGATTCAGGGATGCAGTGTGGATAGGGGGGTGCAGGGATCGATTCAGGGATGCAGTGTGGATAGGGGGGTGCAGGGATCGATTCAGGGATGCAGTGTGGATAGGGGGGTGCAGGGATGGGATTCAGGGATGCAGTGTGGATAGGGGGGTGCAGGAATGGGATTCAGGGATGCAGTGTGGATAGGGGGGTGCAGGGATGGGATTCAGGGATGCAGTGTGGATAGCGGGGTGCAGGGATAGGATTCAGGGATGCAGTGTGGATAGAGGAGTTCAGGGATGAGATTCAGCGATGGGATTCAGGGATGCAGTGTGGATAGGGGGTACAAGGATGGGATTCAGGGGTGCAGTGTGGATAGAGGAGTTCAGGGATGGGATTCAGGGATGCAGTGTGGATAGGGGGGTACAAGGATGGGGATGCAGGAATGCGGTGCAGATGCTACAAACAGGGGCAGAGCAAAGTGATGCAGTTATGGGGTGTCCAGAGCTGGGGGGGGGGGGATTAAGAGGGGGGCTGCTCGGGGGTGTCTGCGCTGCTCGTGGCCCCCCCCCCCCCCGCAGCACACGTGTGCCTGTGTGCGCGGTCACACATGTACCGTGGACACGCGTGTCCGCCCGTGTGGCCGCCCCGAGCCGTTGCCATGGCGACGTGAGCAGCAGCATCCGGCGGCCCCGGGGATGCTCCCTCCAGCCCGGCCCTGGGCTGCCGCAGGTCGGTACCGCCGCGCACCGGGACCGGGGCTCCGAGGGGGCTGCGGGCGGCCGCGATAGCGGGGATGGGCTCCGGGACCACCCCACCCCCCCCCAAGACCGCTCTGGTGCTGCCGGGCGGGGACAAAGAGCCCCAGGTCCCAGCCTCGGGCATCGCTTCCCTGCATCCCGCTTGGCAGCATCCCCCCCCCTTCATCCCACATCTCCGCGCATCCCCTCGCATCCCTCCTCTACCCGATTCCCTCCTGTGCATCCTCCTACCTCTTTCTATCCCCACCCTTTGCATTCCCCACCTCTTGAATCCCTCCCCATCTGTTCTTCCCCAGATTCCTCCCCTGCATCCTCCCATATCCTTAGTGCATCCTTTGCTTTCCATCTCCCATCCTTTGCGTTCCATCTCCCATCCTTTGCTTTCCATCTCCCATTCTTCGCTTTCCATCTCCCCCACTCCTCCTCCTGCCCAGGCTCTGGGGGGGGTTAAGGTTGTTCCTGGGTGTTGGAAGCATCCCAGCACCTCCCCATTCCACAGGGATGCTCCTGAGGGGTGACATGTCCCATCCTGGCCAGGATGGATGGGGTTTGGAACAACCTGTACTAGTGGAAGGTGTCCCTGCCCACAGCAGGTGGTTGGAGCTGGGATTTAAGCTCCCTTCAACCCAGGCCTCGCTGTGGTTCTGTTCTATGGCACAGGCAGAGGTTGGGACCTCAATGGTCCCTTGCTGAGCACTTGGCCTGGGTCTGGCTCCATCCTGGCGCAGCTTGATGGGAGGAGGACGTGTGCTTGTTGGCAGCACAGCATTCCCTGGCCTTGGAGGGAAGGTGGAGAGGGGACCCACGGAGCCACGGTGATGCCAAAAGCACCAGCGCCAACCAAACTATCCCAGCATTGAGTGATGCTCGCTTCCAAATCCCATCCAGCGCGGCTTTCGTGTCCATACGGGCCCTGCTCTCACACTTTGGATCCAGACAGGATGAGGGCCAGGGCTGGGATGGAGCTCCTGGAGCAGCTCCCACCCTGTACCAGACCGTGGTGGGGGGACAACAACACCCTCAGCCCCACCATGGCCCCCCAGAGCCTTCAGCCTCACCGAGGAGCCTCTTCCTCCCTTTTGCCATCCCTCGTCCCCCTCCGGAGGCCCCGGTGGCTCCGGCCCAGGGCAGAACAATGGGGCCGGTCCGAGGCTCCGGGTGTCCCCAAGGGGCAGAGTAACCTACTTTGAGTGCTCACAAGGAGCTTTCTGTCCCAGCCAAGCGAGGTGCTGGCGGCAGCGCTGCCCTCCGGGGGCCCTGAGGCCGGATGCTGGCCCTGGGGGATGTGGGTAAGGAGGCACGGCCAGGGCAGGATGAACCCGGAGCCGGGTATTGGGGGGCTCGGATGTGGCTCTGGCCTTGGGGGCAGCTCCAGGGCGGTGGTTGCAGGGGGTTCCTTGCCCCGGAGATGCCTGGGTTGGAGGATGGAGCCTGCCCCGAGCTCTGGTTCGTGGGGGGCAATATCCAGCCCCATGGCTCTGTTTTAGGGGATGATGCCCAGCCCCATGGCTCTGTTTCAGGGGTTAATGCCCAGCCCCATGGCTCTGTTTCAGGGGGCAATGCCCAGCCCCATGGCTCTGTTTTAAGGGGTGATGCCCAGCCCCATGGCATTGTTTAAGGGGCTAATGTCCAGCCCCATGGCGCTGTTTTAAGGGTGATGCTCAGACCCATGACTCCGTCTTAGGGGATGATGCTCAGCCCCATGGCTCTGTTCTAGGTGTTAATGCCCAGCCCCATGGCTCTGTTTCAGGGGTTAATGCCCAGCCCCATGGCTCTGTTTCATGGGGCAATGCCCAGCCCCATGGCTCTGTTTCAGGGGTTAATGCCCAGCCCCACGGCTCTGTTTCACGGGGCCATGCCCAGCCCCATGGTCCCACTCTCAGGAGCGCCTCTCAACAGGCCCCCTTTGCTCCCCCCTCACCCCAAACCCAGCGGGGCCCGTGGGCTCTGGGACTCCCCCCCCCCCCCCCCCCCCCCCCCGCCCCATCGCAGCGGGCGGAGCAGCAGCTCCCATCCCGGCTCCCTCCGCCGGGCTCCGCAGGGCGGGCGCGGAGCAGGCTGAGGCTCGTCCCCTTCCAGCAGGACTTTCTGGTTCCTGCAGGCGCTGCCGGGCTGGGCCCGGGCCCCGACTGCGCCGGGAGCCCCGTACCGGGAGCTCCGTACCGGGACCAGCAACGGGCATGGGGCCGGGGGCCGCTTCTGGCCGCATCCCCCGCTCCGGGGTGAGGGTGATGGTGATGGTGCAGGGCTGGAGGTGAAGCGGCTCGGTCCTCGCCCGCCCCAGAGGTAACGCTGCTCCATGGGGACGCGGTGCCTGCTCCAAAGGGACCAGGGGGTCCTCCAGGAGCTGTTTGGAAGTTGGGGGGGGGGGGGATGCTGAGCTCCATGGAGCTGTTTGTGGGGACAGGGTCCAGCCCCATTGCGTGTGTGTTTTGGGGGGGCTTTTTCCCTGTTGCTTCCATCAAGAGGGGCAAAAAGAGCTGGAGGAGGTTGGGGGGGGGGGCGTTTCCGTGGTTTAGACCCAAACACCCTCCTCTGGAAGCCAACTGATGGAGCCACACGGGGATGGCACCGCCGGTGCCCAACGGGACTCTCTGCCCCACACTTGGGGGGTCACACGTGGCTCGATGCCTTTGGGCCCCATGGTTCCCCCCCCCCCCCCCGCGCCTGGTGCTGGTTCCCCCTCGTGTCATTTCCTCCCTTGGGGGCGGGCGGCCGCCGGGCCCTGATCCCTCGTCCTTCCCGCAGGGATGGTGCCGGGACGCTCCATGGGGGCTCCCCCGCTGCCCCCCAACTCCCTGCGCCTGCTCTGGGCCCTGCTGGTACCGGTTGCGCTGCTCTGCGCCGAGCCCCGGCCCCGCTCCACCTTCCACAGCGGTGAGAGAGGGCAGGGAGAGGGATGCGGATGGGTTGGGGAGGGGGGGGGGGGGCACCATCGGCATCAGGGGGCCATGGGATGGGTTGGGATGCAGGGACCTTAAAACCCCTCCAGGGACAACTTCCACTCCTTGGGCTGGGATCCATCCATGGGCTGGCCCCCATCGTGTTGGGAAGGTGGTGACGGCGCTGGGGCGTCCTGGGTACCACAACGGGGTGGCACCAAGGGTGATGCAAAGGGCACCGATGGGGGTGAGGCTGTTTGGTACCCAAACCCCTTTGGGAGGGGGATGCTGAGTGGCACCCCAGCGGGGGGGGGACCCCAGTCCCAAAGCAAAGACTTCGGTGCCCCCCACCATGGCCCGCGGCCTTGTTGCCACTTCCACTTCCCCATGCAGCCATTACGAGAAGTGCAGCACTTCCCTCTGCTCGCTCCCTGCCCCCCTGCACTGATGGGGCCAACAAGAAGCTTGAGGGCACCAGGGAGGGCTTGACCACCCCCCCCTCAATTCATTCCCATTGGGGTGATGGACGCCCCAGAATACCCCCCACCCCCCCCAGTTCATCCCCATTGGGATGATTGGATGCCCCAGAACATCCCCCCCAATTCATCCCCCACTGGGGTGATGGATGCCACAGAACACCCCCCCCATTCATCCCCACTGGGGTGATGGATGCCCCAGAACATCCCCCCAATTCATCCCCACTGGGGTGATGGATGCCCCAGAACATCCCCCCAATTCATCCCCACTGGGGTGATGGATGCCCCAGAACACCCCCCCCAATTCATCCCCACTGGGGTGATGGATGCCCCAGAACACCCCTCCAATTCATCCCCATTGGGGTGATGGATGCCCAGAACACCCCCCCCAATTCATCCCCATTGGGGTGACGGATGCCCCTGGACGAGCATCACCCCATGGCCATGGGCACGGGCAGCGCTCGCAGCCCCATAGGGACAATGAAGGGGGCTGGGGGACCCTGCAGCAGGACCTAGAGGGGGAACGGTGCTGGGGGAAAGCACGGAGGAAGCAGCGGAGCCCATTGCCAACACGGGAGCTGCCGCATCCCCTCCGCTCCGGCGCTGCCGCATCCGGGCTCCGCGGTGGTACCCAGCACCTCTTTTGGCTCTCATCACCATCACCCCCCCGTCCTTTCTCTTTGCCCAGGGGGACCCCCGTCGGACCCTGACCCACTTCAGCCAGGCCAACGTCTCGCACTACGACATCTTCCTCCTGCGCGAGGATGAGGAGGAGCTGTACGTGGGCGCACGGGACCGGGTGCTGGCCCTCGCCGTCGGCACCGCCGGCACATCCGCGCCCAGGCCTCGGTGAGCAGCAGCGGCCACGGGATGCCCTTGGCTCCCCTGCCTCAGTTTCCCCCCCCCCCCCTCATCTCCCATCCCTCCCATAGATAACGTGGGGCCCCACGGCCGACAAAGCCTCCCAGTGCGCTTTCAAGAAGAAGAGCCAAGAGGTGGGACCGCACCATGGGGCTTCGGGGGGGGGGGGGCCATAGGGGTTATGGGGTGCTCAACCCCCCCTACTTCTTCCTGTTCCCCCCCCCCCAATGCAGACCGAGTGCTTCAACTTCATCCGGGTGCTGGTACCCCTGAACCAGACCCATCTCTATGTGTGTGGGACCTACGCCTTCAGCCCTGCCTGCACCTACATCGTGAGTGGGCCCCATAGATGAGGATGGGGACCCCGAATCCTGCGGGATGGGGGGGTTGGAGCTTCAGTGCATCCCGGGACACCCCCTGTGCCTCCCCATCATTGCGGTTGTAGAAGCCCTGGATGGAGGTGGTGAAGCCCTGGTTTTGGGGTCCCTCAGGCTTGCCCCTGCCTCAGTTTCCCCACTTGCCCAGGGACCCCACAGCTGCTTCTGTGCCCCTTTGGGCCTGATCCTTCCCCCCCCCCCCCCATCCCCACAGCTCCTGGAGAACTTCACGCTGGTGACCAGCAGCAGAGGACAACCCCTCCTGGATGGGAAGGGCCAATGCCCCTTCGACCCGCAGCACACCTACACGGCCCTGCTGGTGGGTGAGTACGGGGCCCGGTGTCCCCTATGGGTGCGCACCCATGGGTGGGATGCAGGGTGATGGAGAACGGAGCTGGTGTGTGTGTGTGGGGGGGGTTGGATCCCGGTGTCCCCATGCAGACGGGGAGCTCTACGCCGGCACCATGAACAACTTCCAAGGCAACGAGCCCATCATCTCCCGCTCGCTGGGCAGCAGGACCCTGCTCAAGACGGACGCGTTCCTGCGCTGGCTTTCGGGTGAGCCAAGGGGATAACCCTAGGGATAACCCCCATGGAGCGGTGGCACCGCCAGCTCCTCACCCGCTGCCCCACAGCCGACGCTGCCTTCGTGGCCTCCTTCAGCATCCCCGGGGATGACAAAGTCTACTTCTTCTTCGAGGAGAGCGCCGAGGAGTTCGACTTCTTCGAGCGGCTCCTGGTGCCGCGCGTGGCGCGGGTCTGCAAGGTGGGAGCGGGGCCCCTGGGCCGGGGGCGACGGTCCCGGGGGAAGGGGCCTCTCCTGTGTCCTTGTAGCCCCCTTCAGCAGTGGGGATGGAGGGGGAGGATGGGGGGGGATGGAGGAGGAGGATGGAGGAGGAGGATGGAGGAGAATAGAGGAGGATGGAGGAGGGGGATGATGGAGGAGAATAGAGGAGGATGGAGGAGGGGGATGATGGAGGATGATAGAGGAGGATGATGGAGAGGGATGGAGGAGGAAGATGGAGGGGGATGATGGAGGAGGGGGATGGAGGAGGAGGATGGAGGGGGATGATGGAGGGGGATGGAGGAGGAGGGTGATGGAGGAGGGGGATGATGGTGGAGGGGGATGGAGGATGATGATGATGGAGAAGGATGATGGAGGGGGATGATGGAAGGGGATGATGGAGGGGGATGATGGAGGAGGATGATGAAGGAGGAGGATGATGGGAAGGATGATGATGGGGGAGGATGATGGTGGGGGAGGATGTTGGAAGACTATGATGGAAGACTATGATGGAGGAGGATGATGGGGAGGAGGATGATGGGGAGGAGGATGGAGGAGGAGGATGATGGAGGATGGCAATGATGGAGGATAACGATGATGGAGGATGATGATGGAGGATGATGATGGAGGAGGACGATGGTGAAAGAGGGTAATGGAGGAGGAGGATGTTGGATGATGACAATGGAGGACAATGATAGCAGATGACAACGTGGGTACCCAGCTCCTGCCACCCCGGTGCTGACCCCCCCCATCTCCATCTCCATCACCCTCAGAGCGATGTCGGTGGGGACAAGGTGCTGCAGAAGAAGTGGACCACGTTCCTCAAGGCTCAGCTGCTCTGCTCCCAGCCCGGCCACTTCCCCTTCAACGTCATCCATCACGCCTTCGCCCTGCCCCGGCCCGGCGGCGCCGACGTCTACGCCGTCTTCACCTCGCAGTGGTGAGTGCCGGCACCCATGGGTGCTACCGTTGGTGCCGGCACCCATGGGTGCTGCTGTGGATGCCAGCACCCATGGACCCCATCCTATCCCCGCAGGCAGGCGGGCAGGGAGGGCAGCGCCGCCGTCTGCGCCTACAGCCATGAGGCGCTGGAGGAGGTCTTCGAGGGCAAATACAAGGAGCTGAACAAGGAGAGCTCCCGCTGGACCGTCTATGGCGGCCCCGACGTGAGCCCCCGGCCGGGCAGCGTGAGTGGGACAAGGCCCCATCCCTGGGGATGCTGCTGCTCCCGATGGGAAGGGTTTTGCCACTGCAGTTTGCAGGGAATGAGAGCGATGGGAATGAGGGCAAAAAGGGGGAAGGTCCCATCGCACCCAGTGATGCTGCATCCCGTCCCCCCCCCTCCATCCCGTGCATCAGCGCTGCCTCCTCTCTCCCCATAGTGCTCCATGGGTCCCTCCTCTGACAAAGCCCTCACCTTCATGAAGGACCATTTCCTGATGGACGGCACCGTGGTACCCACCCGGGGCCGGCCGCTGCTGGTGAGGACGGACGTCACCTACACCCGCATCGCGGTGGACGAGACCCGCGGTGCCTCGGGGACCAGCTACCGCCTCCTGTTCCTGGCCACCGGTGGGTTGATGTGGGGGTACCCGCACCGGGGTCCCCCCCCCCTCTTGCCAAACACCACCCCCCCCCCCCCCCGGTGATCCCCCCTTTGTGCCCCACAGCGGACGGGTTCCTGCACAAAGCCGTGGAGCTGCCCGGAGCTCCGCACATCGTGGAGAGCATCCAGCTCTTCGGAACGCCGGAGCCGGTGAAGAACCTGCTGTTGGCACCGGGGAAGGTACAAGGGGATGGGGTAAGAACCGGCCCCAAAGCCGGGATGGGCTCAATCCTGTTCCTTGCCCTCCGTAGGGCATCCTCTACGTGGGTTACTCCGGTGGAGTCCTCCAGGTGCCCGTGGCCAACTGCAGCCTGCACCGGAGCTGTGCCGAGTGCGTGCTGGCGCGGGACCCCTACTGCGGCTGGGACAGCGCCCGGGGCTCCTGCCAGCCCATCCGCAGCGCCCAGGACACGTGAGCCGGGATGAAGGGGGGGAAAGGGGATGTGGAGCGAGAGCAGGGGTCATGGAAGGGGATCCTGCCCTTCTATGGGACCCCCCACCCCGCATCCTGCAGCACAAGGGGGATGTGGAGCCGATGGAGTGGGGCTGGAGCAGATCCCATAGGAGCCAGGCTGAGGGAGCTGGGCTGGGTCAGTTCCTTGTGGGGAGACCTTAAAGCAGCTCCTGTGCCTAAAGGGGTGCAGGAAACACGGAGAGGGGCTTGGGATGCAGGGATGGAGGGGCAGGACAAGGGGAATGGCTTTAACCTGCCAGAGCGGGGATGGAGATGGGATCTGGAGCAGATGCTCTTCCCTGGGAGGGTGCTGGGACACTGGGATGGGTTGAATGGAGGAGGTTTGGACGCTCCATCCCTGGCAGGGTCCAAGCCTGCGGCTTGGAGCATCCCGCTCTAGTGGAAGGTGCCCCTGCCCATGGACCTGGGTGAGCTTGAAGCTCCCTTCATCCCACCCCATCCCACCATCCCCACTGCTGACCCCACTGTCCCACCGCAGGAGCCATTGGCTGCAGGACATCGAGGAGGGGAACCCGGCCCCCCTGTGCCACGGTGGCCGGAACGCGGCCATGCCCCGCGCATGGGGAGCACCGGAGCCGCCCTCCGCAGAGAGTTGAGTGTGGGCACCCTAAGGGATGAGGCTGAGGATGCGCACGCAGGATGCGGCCCCCATCACCCCATTGTCCCCCTCTTCTTCCCCCCCCCCCCCCCAAACAGGGCTCACCCCTCCTCTCAACGCCGTGGTCCGCCTGCCCTGTCCCCATCCCTCGGCGCTGGCCACCTACCACTGGGAGCATCCCGACGGTGCCCGAGGGTCCACGGCGTTGCTGCCCGGCCACACGCTCGTTGTCATCATGCAGCGGGGCACAGCGGGCACCTACAAGTGCCAGGCCAGCGAGAACGGGTACACATGGACCGTGGCTCATTACCAACTGCGGGACCCCGGTGGGGATGCCCCGGTCCCGGACGGGCTGGCTGAGGCCGGGCTGCCCCGGGGCTCCGAGGCTTCTCCTCCCCGCTTGTACTGGCCCGAGTTCGTCACCGTCACCGTGCTGCTGGTGGTGACCCTGGCCGCGGCAGCCTGCTTGGCTCTCGTTGCCTACCACGACCAGCTCAAAGCCAGGAGCAAGGTTCGGGGGTGCAGCGCACCCCAAAGCCCCCCAAGGCAGCGAGGGGAGAAGGTGCCTCTCAACGGGGGCACCGCGGAGCGCCTGGCACCGGGAGGCACCACGGAGGAGGAGGAGGAGGAGGAGGAAGAGGAGGAGGATGAAGGCTCCCACCCGTGCTGCGTGCAGCTCGATGGGGACAAGGATGCTGGTAACGACAGGCTCCGTGTCCCCGGCGTGACGGTGCCATCGCAATGAGAGGAGGGGGGGGTTTTGGGGTGAATGTGAAGGGTTTGGGGTTAATTTAACACACCCGAGGTGATGTTTTGGGGTGGGATGGGATGGGATGGGGGGGGGGGGGCACAGGGATGGGGGACAGTGCCGTTAGTGCCACCCTATGGAACAAGTGCCCCCATGTGCAACCCTGGGTGCTGAGCAATGGGGCGGGGGGGGGTTACCCCATGGCTCTGCCCCATAGCCATGGTGGGGATGGAGCCCCCCTCGAGCCGCTATTTTGGAAGCTGTAAATTTCCCTTTTCTTTGTATATTTGATGTTTTGTATTAAACACAAAAAGGAACGAAAAGCTCCCCCCCCCCCCCCCCCGCCTGGTGCAACACGAGGGGTGGGGGGGTGCGTGTTCAAGGAGCATCTCCAACGTTGGGTGCAGAGCTGGAATCCGGCGCTGGCCCTTTAAGAAGAGGAAGAGGGAGGGAGGAGGGCGTCGTGCTTTACGCATGCGTATTCCATCCCGTCTGCAGCTCCTCCCCTGGGCGCCGCCATCTTTACTAAGGGCAGAAGTACCGGTGAACGGCTCTCTTCCGGCGCTGCTTCAGCCCTTTTCCAAGATGGCTCCGCCTCCCTGGTTCTGATTGGTTACGGGGCTCCGCGCCGGCGCACTTCATTTCCGGCCGGTGTCCGCCATGGGGCGGAGGGGAGCTGAGGGACCGGGTGGCGGAGCGGCCGTGGGGTGAGGAGGAGGAGGGGGGCACCGGGAGTGGGGGGGGGGTACCGGGAGTGGGGGGGGGGGGCCCTGATGGGGAGCACCCGGTGCGGGCAAGCCGGGGGGGGGGGGGAGCGGGTTGGTACCGGATAGAGCCCCGTTGAGGGGGGGGGGGCACACACACACGGGCCATGGCAGCGCCGTGCAACCGGGGCCGTGGGGCTCCGCGCAGTGACCTTGAGCGGGGCCGGGGCCCGAGGCCTCCCGTTCGCCCTCGGGGGTGATTTTGGGGTGCAGCGTGAGGCTGCTCCGCTTGGCTTGCAGAGGGATGGAGGCCGGGAGCCGCGGCCTTGCCGGGCTGAGGGCGATGGGGAGGGAGCTTTCCCCTTGGAGAGCATCGCCACCGGCACCAGGGCAACGGGGAGGGGGGGGGGCTTGGAAAAGCCTTGGGATGCTCGCCATTAGTATGCCGGGCAGGACGGCTCCTCGGCCAGGGCCGCACAAAGAGCCCGTTTGTGCGTCGCAAAGCGTCGGGTTTAGGTACAGCGCAAGCAAAACGGGTTTGGATGGGGAAAAAGGGGGTAAAATGGGGGGGGGGTCGTGTGGAGATTGAAGCTGGGTGCTGTAGAGCAGTGGGAACGCAGCAGCGGTTGCGGTTGCATCCATCCCCCCCCCCCCCCCAAGTACTTGGAGGTACCAGTGGGAGATGGGGATGGGGGGGAAACGGGATGGACTTTAAGGTCCTTTTAACCTAAATCAGCTTTTTTAGCCGCTTTTTTTTTTGCTATGGAAAGGACGTTTTGGGGGTTTCCTGTTGGGTCGATGCTTTGAGATGCTTTTCCCTCTTGGCTTGGACCCGGCGAGGAGCTGGGCTCATCCCAAACCTGCTTCAGGCACCCCAATGGGTGCAGCAGTTGGTGGTGATGGGGAGAGCAGTGGGGCAAGGAGGGCTCTGCTGGAAGAGCCCCTTCCGGGTGCTCTGAATGCTGCCAAGGCCATGGAGAAGGCGGTTTGGGAGCGGGGATGTGGTGGTTTCTATCCCTGATTGCCATCGGCTTCCAGGCTTGGAAGATCCGGATGGAAAGGGGAAAACGGGTCTGATATGTGCAGGGAATCTGGGAATGCAACAAGGAACTTGTGTTTTCCTTCCTGGTCCAGAGCCTGGGACTGAAAAGGGCCATCCCGGCATCTAAGGAACCCGGAATGAGTGGGGAGGAGCTGCTTTCGGTGACGCCTTGCATTGCTGGCTGCCTGCTCAAAGGTGATGCTTGCCATCGGAGCTGTGCTCGTCCTCCATCTCCATCCCCGCTGCGGCAGGTTCAAGCCATTCCCCTTGTCCTGCCCCTCCGTGCCAGCTTCCCTGCAGCCCCTTTTTGGGGACAGGAGGGGGCCTGAAGTGCTTCATCCCCTCCTCAAAGCATCTCTCCTTCCAGATGCCTCCCCTTTGCGCTGAGCCCTTTTGAGGTGGGTCTGGACCATCCCAGCCCTCCCAGGGAGCCATGGAGGACAAACGCAACATCCCCATCATCGAGTGGGAGCACTTGGACAAGCGCAAGTTCTACGTCTTGGGCATCTGCATGACCATGATGATCCGGGTGAGCGTTTACCCCTTCACCCTCATCCGCACCCGCTTGCAGGTTCAGAAGGGCAAGAGCTTGTACAAGGGCACTTTCGACGCCTTTGGGAAGATCCTGCGGACGGAAGGCACGGCCGGGCTCTACCGGGGCTTCTTGGTCAACACCTTCACCCTCATCTCGGGCCAGTGCTACGTGACCACCTACGAGCTCACCCGCAAATACGTGTCCCGCTACACCAACAACAACGCCGTCAAGTCCCTGGTAGCGGGGGGGTCGGCATCCCTGGTGGCCCAGAGCATCACGGTACCCATCGACGTCGTCTCCCAGCACCTCATGATGCAGAGGAAAGGCGAGAGCATGGGCAGGTTCAAGGTGCGCCACCAGGATGGCAAAGGCCTCTTGGTCTTCGGCCAAACCAAGGACATCATTGGACAGATCTTCAAGGCCGATGGCTTCAGAGGTTTCTACAGGGGCTACGTGGCCTCGCTGCTCACCTACATCCCCAACAGTGCCGTCTGGTGGCCCTTCTACCACTTCTATGCGGGTGAGTGGAAGGATGCTCGCCCCACAAGCCCCTCACGTTGAGGCTGGGGGCCAGGCGTGGTTTGCTTTATCCATTGGATTTGGGGTGGGGGGAAGCCTTGGAACACATTGGAGCTGTTGGCTTTAACCTTCTCTTCCATTGAGCCCAAATGCTTGCTTGCTGCATGGAAGGCTGGTTTCCTGCATGGCAATGGGCTTGGAAGCCACTGTGCGAGTGCAATTCCAGCTCACGCGGACAAAAAGGCCTCTTCGAGCCGCAAACCCTATGGCAAAAGCCCAGGGGTGAAGGGCAAATCCTGCATGGTTCTGTCTGCCGATGGTGCTGCGCTTCCTGTAGCTGTAAAAGGAGCACGGAGCCTTGGGGTGTAAAACTGCACCGAGTTAAGCTCGGTGCCTCTGGGCTTCCCAAAGGAGCTGGGGCTTTGGGACAGCTTGAATGGGTGGGAGATGGGAATCCCTGGGATGAGCTGGATGTGTTCCTTAGGGATCCCCCAGCCGGATCCCAGCGTGCTCCCTGGGTCTGGGTGCACACATGCCTGAGTCTAAAAGCTTTAAAGGATGCGGGATGGTGGGGAGCGGGGGGGGAAGTGTTTTGATGCTCTGGTTTGGGACCACGCAAGCTCCTTCTGCCCTGGCTGCCCAGCAGGGCTGGGGCTTGAGCCCATTGCTCCCTGCCCTTGGCTGATCTGGTGGAGAACATCGCTGGGGGTGAAGGAGGGTTAGGGTTGGGTTAGGGTTCGGGTTAGGTTAGGGTTGGGTTAAGGCTAGGGTTAGGGTTACGGTTGGGTTAGGGTTAGGTTAGGGTTAGGGTTAGGGTTGGATTAGGGTTAGGTTATGGTTAGGGTTAGTTTAGGGGTTAGGGTTAGGTTAGGGTTATGGTTACGGTTGGGTTAGGGTTAGGTTATGGTTAGGGTTATGTTAGGGTTATGGATAGGTTAGGTTTATTGTTAGGGTTGGGTTAGGTTATTGATAAGTTAGGGTTATCGTTAGGGTTGGGGTTAGGTTAGGGTTAGGTTTAGGGTTTAGTGTCTGGAGGAGGAGGAGGAGAGGGCCTGAAGCAGCCGCTTGCCCTGATGCTTGGCTCCTTCCCATTCCCAGAGCAACTCTCCAGCCTGACTCCTAAGGACTGTCCCCATCTCCTCCTCCAAGCCATCTCGGGGCCCCTTGCGGCTGCCACGGCTTCAACGCTCACCAACCCCATGGATGTCATCAGGGCTCGGGTGCAGGTGAGAGCTCAGCACCAGCAAGGATGCGGGCTTGGGGGTTTGGCCTCAGCGCTTTCAGCTCGCTGCCTCCTCCTCTCTCTGCTTGCAAAGGCTCTTTTGGCCTGCTTAGCCCAAGGCTTCGTTAGCCCCCAGCATTAATGGGGCTGGATTTGCCTACCTGGGCTGCCCCACATGAGGTCCCCTTAAAGCATCACTGAAGGGGCTGAATCTGCCCCTTCCAGTGTCAGAGCTGATGGCAGCAGAGGGGAGGAAGCAGGAGCCAGGGCTAAGAAGCCCACTGGCTGCTGCCTCTTTAGGGCTTCTTCCCTTTCCTTCCCCCCGCTCCCTTTAGGGAGTTCTGGAGCCCACATCAAGGCCGCTGGGACCGCGCTGAGGCTGAAGGTGGCTTTGCTGTGGCTTTGCAGGTGGAAGGCAAGAGCTCCATCATCCTGACCTTCAGGCAGCTCCTGGCAGAGGAAGGGCCCTGGGGGCTGACCAAGGGCCTCTCGGCCCGCATCATCTCAGCCACTCCTTCCACCATCGTCATCGTGGTGGGCTACGAGACCCTGAAGAAGCTGAGCCTCCGCCCGGAGCTGGTGGATTCAAGGCACTGGTGAATTGGAGCCTTCCTTTGTATCCCAATTGGACCATCCCGATGGAAGCCAGGGGGAGAAGCCGCTGCCTCCTCCTTCGCCTCCAAGCTGGTTGCGCACTACAAGCGCAAGCAAATCCCCCAGCGCCCTGCTGCGAAGCATCAGGATGCGACCTTGGTGCTCCATCCAGGAGCACATCCTGGCACCATCTGCGTGCCGGGGATTGGGGGGGGGGGTGGGTTTAGATGGAAAACGGCCCTGGATGGAGCCAAAAGCCGGGTTCTCCATGGAGTTAATCCCAGCCTTGCACCCGAGGAGGGGAGGGCACCGCGCTCCAGCAGAGCCCTCTCGCGGCCCCGCTCCTCATTGCACTTGTGCCGGGGGAAGGAAGCGACCTGGACCCGCTCCATCCCTCGTTGGAGGTGCTTGGAGCATCCCCTTTTTGGACGCCTTCGAAACACGGTTCCTTGGCCCTCAACCTCCGGGCAGCCGAGGGCAGGAGCGGAGCTGTTTGGATGCTCAGTCTGTGCTTTGCATCTGGTCTTCGTTCACGGTTTTATCATGGGGGGGGGGGGGAATGGGGGGGGACTGAGGGGTTGTGCTGTGGCCTTGTTCAACCGGGAGCACATGGGGCTGCTGCCCCTTCCCACCTTTTCCTTGGTGGGAGCGTTTGGGAGCTGTTGGGAAGCAGCAGGAGAGGGGCTTGAGCTCCAAGTGGGGAAGGAAGAAGCCTTGGAGTGGCTTCTGCTGCAGTCCCAGCCCGATGGGCACGGTCCTATTGAATCAGAAGCAATGGGGCATGAAGACGTTTGGATGTTGCAATCCTGCTCCTCCTGTTTGGGAAGGGCAGGGCTGATTTTTGCACTGTGGCGCTTAAGCCCTGCTCCTTTCAACTTGCCATCGAGGGATGAAGCAAGAGGGAAGAGCTTCAAGGGGTTGCTTTGATTTGCCATGGTTGCTCATCCCAGGTAGCTTCACACCGGAGAGGGAAGGGATGCGCTTCCCATCCTCTTGCTGCTGGAACTCTGGGTGCTCGCACTGATCCTGCTGCATGGAGCAAGGGGGGGGGGGGGGTCCTGCCAGCCTCTTGGCTGCCTTTGCCACCCCGGCAGGGACAGCGCTGCTGGGGATGAGGGGCTCAGCGCCGCGGTACCCGTGGATGAGGCAGGAAAGGCCTTTTAATGCCCCCGTTGTGTCACCCCGTGGTGATGCTCTCTGCCAGCTGCTCCTCTCTCGCTTTGCTCTTGGTTCCCTCTGGAAGAGCAGCTCCAAGGGGATGTGCAGGGAGCATCCTGAGCGCGTGGCAGCCCCGCTCTCACCTCCGAGGCGGTGCCGGTCCCAGTCTCTGCGCGATGGGGAGATGGCGGCAGGGATGCGGGGGTTCTCCAGCTTCCTGTTCCCCTCGTCACCAGCGACGTTCCTGACCGATAATAAACTCCGGAGACCTTCGTTGTGATGCCCGAGTCTCAAAGCCTGGTGGTTTTAATGCTGTGCCTTCCGAGGGGAATGCCAGCAGAGAGGAAGCAGGGACACGGAGCTGGAAAGACACCGGGAAAAAGCACATGGATGGAGCCACCGGGAGCTGCGGAGATCGAGCAAGCCCAAACCCCCTTGGAGCCGGGCGAGGCCAGGATGGATGCGGTTGTGGACAACCCGCTCCGGTTGGAGATGCCCTTGCTCATTGCAGGGCTTGGACTGGGTGAGCTTTGGGGGAGTCGCTTCCAGCCCAAACCGCTCCATGGCTCTGCGATCCCGCTTCCCAAATGGGATGGGTGCTGCTTGGCTCCTATGAGCGGTGTCTCGACAAGGGAGAGCTGCTTTTGCTCCATCATCCCCTTTGGAACGGGTCGGGATTGGGCGTTCGGCTTCATCCGTGACGGATAATACTTGGGGGGGGCGGGGCATGGGCTCTCAGGAGCGTTTATGCCCACCGGGACAAGGCCCCTGGAGCGTTAAAACCGGGGTGGGGGGTGAACGCATCCGCGTTTTTGACCGTTTTAAGCCGTTTCCCAACGTCCCGGGGCTGAGCCGGGTCCTGCGCACCAGGCCACGCCCCCTTCCCCATAAACCACGCCCCCCCTTCCCCTAGACCACGCCTTCTGTCTGCATAAACCACGCCCTCCACTCGGCAGCCCGCTCTTAGAGTGGGCGGGCTTTCCCCGGCTCAACCACCAATGGCAGCGGCGCGGCGCTGAGGCGGCAGCCAATGGGGAGGCGGCGCGGGCGGCCGTCTGTGGAGAGGCAACATGGCGGAGGCGAGGAACGGCGGCAGCAGCGGAGGCGATGGCGGCGGTAGCGGAGGCGATGGCGGCGGCGATGGCGGCGGCTCCCCGGGGCCGGGCCGCGCTGAGCTCTTCAGCACCGTGGTGGACGCGTTCCTCGGGAAGCTGGTGGCGGCCGGGAGGTGAGGGGAGGCGGGGGGGCCGGGGCTGAGGCGAGGGCCGGGGCTTTGCATGGCGGCCCCCCTCAGTGCCCGGCTCCGAGCACCCTGCCCCCGGTCTCAGCTACCAGCGCTTCGCCAGCTGCTACCGCGGCTTCTCCAGGCTGCAGCCGGAGCTGACCAAGAGCATCCACAGCCAGTTCGTGGCCCAGCTCCAGGCCTCCATCAAGGTGAGGGGCAGCCGGGGTGGGGGGGGGTGCGGCTCCGGGCCGGGCCATGGCCCCGGCGCTGACCCGCAAGGACCGGGCCCCCCCCCCCGCCCCGTTCGCAGGCGGAGATCCAGGAGGTGATGGAGGAAGGGAACCTGAGGGCGATCCTCAACAGCCTCGATGCGATCGTGGAGCAGGGAAAGAGCCAGGAGGAGCCTGCGTGGTACGGCCCGGCCCGGGGGGAACGCACCCCACAGGGGCTTCTGCTCCGCTTTGGGCCTTCCCCTTGGTGGCTGCGACCCCGAGCCCCCCCCCCCCCAACAGAGCTCCTCGCCTCCCATTGGAGTCCGGGGCCTCCCATTGCCTGGAGCAGGCGGGGGGGAGCGGAGCCGGAGCCTCCCCGGGGGCCAGGGCCTCGCTCTCTGCCTGCTCCGCGTCCCCCTGTACCCGCCCTTTATCCACCCCGCATCCCCCTTTGCCCCCTCTGCATCCCTGTTTTCTCCCCTCCACATCCCCCTTTATCGGCTCCCATCTCCCTTTATCCACTCCGCATCCCCCTTTGCCCACTCCCATCCCCCCTTTCCTGCTCCACATCCCCCTTTATCCACTCCACATCCCCCTTTGCCCCCTCTGCATCCCCCTTTATCCGCTCCCATCCCCCTTTATCCGCTCCACATCCCCCTTTGCCCCCTCTGCTTCTTTCTGCTCTGCATCCCCCTTTATCCACATCCCCCATTGCCCCCTCTGCATCCCCCTTTGCCCACTCCTATCCCCCTTTATCTGCTCCGCATCCCCCTTTGCCCCCTCCGCTTTTCTCTGCTCTCCATCCCCCTTTATCCACATCCTCCTTTGCCCCCTCTGCATCCCCCTTTTCCCGTTCCACATCCCCGTTTGCCCGCTTCTCATCCCCCTTCGCCCCCTCTGGATCCCCTTTTATCCACTCCGCATCCCCGTTTGCCCCCTCCGCATCCCTGTTTTCTCCTCTCCGCATCCCCCTTTTCGTGCTCAACTTCCCCCTTTATCCGCTCCCACCCCCTTTGCCCACTCCCATCCCCCTTTTCCTGCTCCACGTCCCCCTTTATCCACTCCATCCCCTTGCCCACTCTGCATCCCCCTCTATCCACTCCACATCCCCCTTTGCCCCCTCCACATCCCCTTTTGCCCGCATCCCCCTTTGCTCACTCCCGTCCCCCTTTATCCACTCCCATCCCCATTTGCCCCTTCTGCATTCCCCTTTTCTCCACTCCGCATCCCCCTTTTCCTGCTCCACATCCCCCTTTATCCGCTCCCATCCCCCTTTATCTACTCTACATTCCCGTTTGCTTGCTTCTCATCCCCCTTTTCCCCCTCTGCATCCCCCTTTGCCCCCTCTGCATCCCCCTTTATCCACTCCGCATCCCCCTTTGCCTCCTCCACATCCCCCTTTATCCACTCTATATCCCCATTTGCATGCTTCTCATCCCCCTTTTCCCCCTCTGCATCCCCCTTTGCCCCCTCTGCATCCCCCTTTATCCATTCCTCATCCCCCTTTATCCACTCCATATCCCCATTTGCCTGCTTCTCATCCCTTTGCCCCCTCTGCATACCCCTTTTTGCCCACCCCCATCCCCCTTTATCTACTCCCATCCCCCTTTGCCCCCTCTGCATCCCCCTTTATCCGCTCCACATCCCCCTTTGCCCACCCCCATCCCCCTTTGCCCCCTCTGCATCCCCCTTTATCTGCCCCCATCCCCCTTTACCCACCCCCTATCCCCTTTTGCCCCCTCTGCATCCCCCTTTTTGCCCACCCCCATCCCCCTTTATGCACCCCCATCCCCCTTTGCCCCCTCTGCATCCCCCTTTATCCGCCCCCCATCCCCCTTTGCCCACCTCCCCCTTTGCCCGCAGGCGGCCCAGCGGGATCCCGGAGGACGACGCCCGCAGCGCCCTGGTCCCTTCCCTGCTCAAGCACCGCTCCTGCCTGCTCCGCGCTCTCCGGACCAAGCAGGAGGAGAACAGGAAAGCGGCGGCCGCGGTGCTGGAGGGAAGGGGCCGCATCCGGGAGCTGCAGGAGCAGATCCAGGCCCACAGCCGGGGCTGGCAGGTACCGGGGCGGGGGGTACAGAGCCGCCTCCAGGCCCTGCATGGAGCAACCTGGGAGCCTTGAGCTCAGGAGCTGTCGTTCCCCTCGCAGGCGCTCAATGAAGAGCAGCAAGAGCTGGTCCTGAGCCTGCAGGAGCCGCAGCGAGGACGTGGGGATGCCCTGGAGCTGGAGTCCTCATCCCGGAGGGAATGAGCTCGGGCTTGGAGCCAAGGGATAACCAAGGACCCAGGCGCAGCTTTGGGACTTAGGGGCAGTTCCCTGCTCTCGGCCCCAGTAGGGAGGAGAATCCTGGGTGGGGAGGGAGGGGGGATAGGGGTGGAAAGCGTGGTTCTGGCTCCTTACCCATGAATTATGTGGGAATGGGGGCCTGGTGCATGGAACCCTCGGAATCCACCTCCGGAAATGGTGTTTGGAATAAAGATCCCATGGGATGCTCGGCACCACGAGGTCGCAGTGTCCGTGCCTGGCAAGCACGGAGCCCATTGGCATCCCTGCAGGAGCCTGCCTGACTCGGGCACCGTTCCCTCCTCTGTTTCCCCACTGCCTTCTCATCAACGGGAGCCGCCATTCCCTTGGGATGGGCTTGGCTCCTGTGCTCTGTACTTAACGGCTCGGTCGGACACGGGCTCTGCTCCAGCCCTTCCCTCCTCCCATGGGATCGAGGTGCCCTGAGCGCTCCGGGCTCCCATGGAGAGCAGGATGGATGCTGAGCGCTCCATCCCCGCTCCATCCCCTCCCTGCGGGCTCTGCCCATTCCCAGACGGATCAGGTTCATCCCAAACCACAATTGCTGCTTGGGCTGGGCCCGGATGTGCTGGAAATACCCAGGGCCGGGCTCCTGCGCCCTATAAAGGTGCTGCAGGAGCCGGGCAGCGAGGGCAGAGCCGGCACGGAAGCACCATGAGGCTCCTGCTCCTGCTGCTGCCCCTCCTGGCCCTTGGCCTCTGCCGCACAGGTAATGGGGACCCTGGCATGGAGCATCCCATCCCTATCCCCATCCCCATCCCTATCCCCATCCCGGCTCCCTTCCATCACGTTAAAGCCATTCCCTTTCTCCTGTCCCTGCATCCCTGCATCCCAAGCCCCTCTCCAGGCTTCCTGCAGCCCCTTTAGGCTCCGGAGCTGCTTTAAGGGCTCCCCTTAAGGAGCCTTCCCCATCCAACCCAGCTCCCTCAAGCCTGGCTCCTATGGGAGCTGCTCCAACAGCTCCACATCCCTCTGGTGCTGGGGTGGGGGGGGGTCAGGGATGCAATTCCAGAGTGGGAATGGGGCTGCTCTGATCCCTCTGCTCCATCGCCAGCTCCGGAGGGCTCCGTCAGCACCGACTCCCTGAGCTCCAAAGGTGAGTGAGCGGCTGCATGCGCCCTGATGGGGATAGGGATAGGGATGGGGATGGGATGGGGATAGGGATGGGAATGGGGAATAGGGATGGGGATAAGGATAAGGATGGGGATAGGGATAGGGAATAGGGATGGGGATGGGGAGAGGGATGGGAATGGGGAATAGGGATGGGGATGGGATGGGGATAGGGATGGGAATGGGGAATAGGGATGGGGATGGGGAATAGGGATGGGGATAGGGATGGGATGGGGATAGGGATGGGATGGGGATAGGGATGGGAATGGGGAATAGGGATGGGGATGGGGAATAGGGATGGGGATGAGGGGGGGTCCCTATCCTGTCCCCCCGACCCCTGCTTTGTCCCCGCAGCCTTTGTGTCCAAACGCGCCAGCACGGAGATGCGGAGGCACAAGAGGAATTATGCCTATGATAGGTATGGGGGGGGCACACACACACGGACCCCACTGCATCCACCCCTATGGCTGGAAGCGGGGGGGGGGGTGTCCCTGCTGCAGGACCCCCCCCACCCCATAACCTCCCCATTGTGCCCCCAGCAGTGCCTATGGGGCCGTGCGGGACCCGCTGGAGGCCAAGCGGGAGGTTTGCGAGTTCAACCCCTCCTGCGATGAGCTCGCCGACCTCATCGGCTTCCAGGAGGCGTACCGGCGGTACTACGGCCTCGCCTGAGCTCCACAGCGCCCCACAGCGCCCCACAGGGCTCCCAGCACCAGCTTTCCCCTCCCAACGGCTCCGGTTTCAGCCCGTGCCTGGGAACGGGATGAAAATAAACGCACAAAACGGTGGTGGGAGGGTCTGCCTCATCCGTCCCCATAGCTCCAGCCCCAGTGATCCATCCCCATGGGCTCCATCCCCATGGGCTCCAGCCCCATGGCTCCATCCCCATGGGCTCCATTCTCATGGCTCCATCCCCATCAATCCATCCCCACTGCTCCGTCCCCATGGCTCCATCCCCATGGGCTCCATCCTCATGGCTCCATCCCCATCAGCTCTATCCCCATGGGCTCCAGCCCCAGTGATCCATCCCCATGGCTCCATCCCCATGGGCTCCATCCCCATCGATCCATCCCCATGGGCTCCATCCCCATCGATCCATCCCCATCAGCTCTATCCCCATGGCTCCATCCCCAATGATCCATCTCCATGGGCTCCATCCCTCCGTTATCCATCCCTCCCTCTGTTATCCATCCCTCATCCATCCCTCCATCCATTATCCATCCCTCCGTTATCCATCCCTCCATCCATCCCCATCCACCCCAGCCCCACAGGAGCACAGCACAGGGACTACAAACATCCTGGCCTTTATTAAGCTACCCAAGGTGGGGGGGCACAGCCAAGCCCCTGCTCTGAGAGCCCCCGCGCTCCCCTTTGCCCTGCGCACCGATCCTGCGCTGGGCTCAGCACCCCTGGGCTCCAAGCAAGCCCCAGGGAGCTCAAGGAGGAACCAAACCCAGTGCAAGGCACCCCCAGGCAAGGCTGGGAGCAGGGAGCGGTGCTCGGCCCAGCCCCGGAGCCCCTGAGTCCAACCAGCACCAAAGGGAGCGAGGCCTCAGCACCCCCCTAAGCTGTGCCCTGAACACCCCCCCCCCCCCCAACAACCCCGGAGCCCATTGTGGTGCTTTGCAAGCCAAGAAGCACAAACCCCACCTCAACACCGCTGCTTCGGGACCCCCAAAGGATGCGGCTCCCTTTGTGCAGCCCCATCCCCGCAGTGGGGCGGGGGGCAGCGCTGGACCAGCCCCATCACCCAAAGAAGGAAGCTCCGGACCCAGCTTGGACCCCCCCCCCCCCCCAAGAGGAGGAGCCAGGGGCCGCATCCTGCTCTTTAGTGCTGGGGCCTTGCTTTAGCCTAAGAAAAGCACCACGAGGCTCAGGAGGAGCAAAACCCTGGTTCCGGGGTCCCTTAAGGGATGGAGCTTGCAGGTTCCTGCTGCGCTGCAAGGCTGCATGCGGCAAAGGGATTGGGAATGAAGGAATCCACTGGGATTTGTGCTGGTTTGGGGGCTTTACCTGATCCCCAGGAGCATCCTGGTCCATGCTGGGAAGTCGCCAGGGGCACTCGGGGCCTTAGGGGCCACCCCCCCCCCCCCACCCCGGCTTCATGTAGCAGCTTCTGGCCTGGCCCATGGAGGAGATGGAGAAATGGAGTGGTTCGGTACTTGCATAGCTGCTGAGGCCATGGGGATGGAGGAGGCATCTCCTGGAGCATCTCCTTCCGGAGCATCTCCTTCTGGAGCATCTCCTGGAGCATCTCCTTCTGGAGCATCTCCTTCTGGAGCATCTCCTTCTGGATCACCTACTTCCAGAGCATCTCCTGGAGCATCTCCTTCCGGAGCATCTCCTTCCGGAGCATCTCCTGGAGCATCTCCTTCTGGAGCATCTCCTTCTGGACCATCTCCTTCCGGAGCATCTCCTTCTGGAGCATCTCCTTCTGGATCACCTCCTCCTGGACCACCTCCTTCTGGATCACACTGACCCGGATGAGGGAGCGACCCATTCCTTCATCTCCAAGCCCGGCGGTGGGGCGGGATGGGAGAGCCAGGCTGCCCGCGCTGCCATCCGGATGGAGATCTCCAAGGTCCCTTCGTGCAGGGAATGAGCTCTTCCAGCATCCATCCCGCAGCAGCACCAAGCCCTTCCCTTGGGGATGCGTCTGCCTCTGCCTGCCCCGGAGGGATGCGAGGAGATGGGGCAGGGGGGGACAACACCCGAGTTCTGCCCCCTCTTTATAGCAGCAGGGGTGTCAGAGCCAGCAGGGAACGGCTTCCAGCTCCTTCCTCCTCCATAAACCCCCCGTGGCAAGGGGGAAAACCCCATGGAAAACGGACAGAAAGAGGCGGCATCGGGCTCCTTCCGCGACGGCGCCGCCATCCCACAGGGATCTTCTCCCTTCCAGCGGCTCCACTGCGATTCCCTCCCGCTGGAAGCAAAGAGGTGGGAATGAGGAAGCAGGAGCGGAGTCTTCTTCACGTCTCGGTGCTCCTGCAGCTTGGGGAGGGGGGGAGAGCCAGGATGTGCTCCCTTTCCTTGCAGGAAGCATCCCTTTGCACTGAGCCCGCACGGAAGGGGGACGGGACACTGGGAAAGGATAATAAATAACGCTGCTTCCAAGCCAACACTATTCTATGGCGAGCTTTTAAAGAGCATCATCCTTTCCTTTTTGCTCTCTGCCGGGGGGAAGAGGAGCCAGATCCCAAAGGAATTCCGAGGGGGCTGGTGCTTTAAGCTCGTTTCTACATCGGAAAAAAAAAAACCAAACCCTAAGGATTAAAAGGGGAAAAGCCCTTGAAAATGAAGGGATCCACAGGAGGGGGAAGGAAAGGAAAGGGGAAAAGGGAAAGGGGAAAGGAAAAGAAGGGAAAGGAAAAGAAGGGAAAGGAAAAGAAGGGAAAGGAAAAGAAGGGAAAGGAAAAGAAGGGAAAGGAAAAGAAGGGAAAGGAAAAGAAGGGAAAGGAAAAGAAGGGAAAGGAAAAGAAGGGAAAGGAAAAGAAGGGAAAGGAAAAGAAGGGAAAGGAAAAGAAGGGAAAGGAAAGGACTTTCTGCTCCCCTGGCCCCAAGGGCTCCACCACTCTCAGCATCCCCTTTCCCAAGCTGCTTCGGGGGCTTGGAGCTCAAGTCCAGGCTTGAGGAGCTGGGATGAGGTTGGAGGGGGGGGGTTGTTCCAGGCCTGCCCAGCTCTGCCCCATCCCTGCCCATTGGGAAGCAGGGCAGAGCTCTCCTTGGCTCTCGGTTGGAGCCGCCTGCTCAGGCCCTGGCTGGAGGCTGGAGCCCCCCTTGGCTTTGGGGGCTTCCTTTGGGGTAGAGATTTGGTTGATGGTGCTGATGCCGCTGCGGCTGCTGCTGCTTCGGGTCCAAGCCTGGAGGTTGGGAGCCTTGGTTCAGACGCTGCACGTTCCAAGGGGGGGGGCACAGACAGGTTCATACCAGCCCGGGCCCCGCGCGGCCTCAGCCCAGCTCCTTCCACTGCTTGTAGAAGTCCAGCACGTTCCGGAGCTCCACGCTGGCGCCGGCGGCCGCCTGGATGGCAGCCTGCAAGCAGGGAACCCCGTTACCATGGCAACGGATGCACACACCCAGAGCCCCCGTTACCATGGCAACGGATGCACACACACGTGTGAGCACACAGAGACCCTGCTACTATGGCAACGGACGCACACACAGAGATCCCGTTACCATGGCAACAGATGCACAGAGACACTGTTACCATGGCAACGGATGTGCGCACGCACACCCCGTTACCATAGCAACGGATGCACACATACAGACACACACACAGAGGCCCCGTTACCATGGCAATGGATGCGCGGGCGCGCGCACACACACACGGTACCATGGCAACGGATGCACACACAGACCCTGTTACCATGGCAACGGATGCACACACACACACACACAGGCCCCGTTACCATGGCAATGGATGCACACATGCGTGCGCGCGCACACACACACACACAGACCCTGTTACCATGGCAACGGATGCACACACACACAGGCCCCGTTACCATGGCAATGGATGCATACATGCGTGCGCGCACACACACACACAGACCCTGTTACCATGGCAACGGATGCACACACATGCACGCACACGCACAGACCCCATTACCATGGCAACGATGCACACACCGACCCCGTTACCATGGCAACGGATGCAGGGGCAGCACGAGGGGAATGGCTTTTTCCTGCCCGAGGGGAGATGGAGATGGGATCTGAGGCAGTTGTGCCCTGCGAGGGGGCTGGGATGCTGGGATGGGATGAATGGAGACAGTTTGGATGCCCCATCCCAACCCCCAGCTGCTTGAGTGGAAAGGGTTGGAGTTGGAAGAGCTTTAAGCTCCCCCCGTCCCATCCCATCCCATTCCATCCCATCCCATCCCAGGCTGCTTGAGTGGAAGGGGTTGGAGCTCGAGGAGCTTTAAAGCTCCCCCCATCCCGTCCCATCCCATCCCATCCCAATCCATGCCTCCAGGACTCTTCTCTTGCCCTGCCAATCCAGCCCTTCCCAACGTGCTGATCCTGGCTCAAAGGCTTGATCCAAGGCGGAAGGACGGACCCTCATCCCCCATTGAACACCACGGACCTGCATGGGTGCTGAGAACACGCTGGGGTCCTCCAGCTGGAAGCCTGTGATGATGGTGACCATCCCCGTGCCGTCGTCCTCTCCATTCCCTTGGGATACCGTCAGCTGCTTGCAGCTGTCCAGGATTTTATAGAGATTCCTGAGGGAGAGATCCCAGAGGGAACACTCAGCTCCAGAGGGGCTCAAGCAGGATCGGTGCCTGTTGAGGGCCCTTCTGAACCCCTTAGCGCCGAGTGTTCGGTGCCATGTGAGAGACGAGCGCCCCAGGACCAGCCCTAGGGAACTGCCTCAGCACCGCCTCAGAGCTGCAGGATGGCTCCCAAAAAGCCCCTTTCCCACTGGGAATCGCGCTCTTACCAGGCATCTAAATCCTGCCTCTTCAGCTTGTGCCTCTCCAGGCTCTTCCCAGCATCCTTCTGGCAACGAATGTACCTGAGGAGAGACGAGAGGTCCTGAGCTCCTACGGACGTGAGCATCACCCGCAGCCCGACCTGCACTAAGGCTCTCCCAGTGCCGCAGGGGAAGGGGCTGCCCAGGGTTGCATCCTGACAAAGGGATGCTCCAAGTGCCTCGGGAGAACCAAACCTGGTCCTTTCCCACTTTTTCCCTCTTGTCAAGTGCATTCCTGAGGCCTGGCTCGCCCTCGGCTGCTCTGCTGCTTCCAGCCCAAATCCCCCCCCCCCCCCCAATTCCAAAAGCAAGGATCAAGCTTTTCCCATCCCGGTACCTGTTTCCCTTTTTAAACTCGGCCTCCAGGTAGCGGATGCTGTCCCGAGCTCCGGCATTCTCCTTCTTCAGGAAGTCCAAGCCATCGATCACTACCAGAAACCACAGAGAAACCAAAGCCACCTCCCTGCAAACTCACCCGGATGGGGCAGGAATTCCTCATCCCACTGCAGTGGCTGCCAGGGGAGGCAGATGGGAGATGCTGAACGGGGCTGCTCCCCATTTCCAGCTGCTCTCCCGTCCATCAAGGACCCCATACAGGAATGGGAAAGGCCACGGGGAGCACAAGTGGCAGGAAAAGGAAGGGATGATGGGAGAGCCCTTTACCTGTCCGAGGGATGATGATGATGAACCTCCCGCTGGTGGCCAAGTGCTTGATGAGAGCCAAGTGCTGGCAAAGGGCTTGGGTATCCGGGACCAGGTAAGGGGACATGGCTGAGTGGGCCTTGGGCTGCTGCAGGCTCCCCTCCAGCTGAGAAACTTCCAGCTGGGAACACACACACGGACAGAGCCGCTTTCCTTCTTGTTCATACTGAAGGGATGCACCCTGCAAAGGCCCAGCCCCCAGAGGAGTGGGGAGAAGGGGCCGATGGAGTGGGACGTGGGCAGGATTTGTGCATCTCAATAGGGCACGGGGCTGTCCGAGGCGGGGGACTGAGGCAGGGTTACAGGGCAAGGCCTGAGGTTCGGCTTGGAGAAGAGAAGGCTGAGAGTGGCCTCAAAGGGGGAAAGGGAAGGGGAGGTGCTGAGCTCCTGTCTCTGATGACCAGAGACAGGGCACGAGGGAGGCCACAGCAGCGGATAAAGGGATGCAGCTGGACCAGGACATTGGGAAAAGCTTCTTCTTCACCCTCGGTCACCGGCCCCAGCACCAAGGGCAAGGAGCGAGGCTGGAAGCAGGGGCTCTTCCTACCTGCAGCCGAAGCTGAGCCATGTCTCTCATGAGCCGGTTCCGCCGAGCCTCCTCCGCAGCCTGTCACCAAAGCAAACTTCCCCATCAGTCAGCAGGAAACACACAAGCTCCCACTGGGAAAGGGGCAAGAGGGGACAGCCTGAAGGAGGAAAACGTCCATCCCCTCCCCATAGCCCCACGTTACAACCCAAGAGGAACCTGCAGGGGGTTGTGCCAAGCGTAACCCAGGTTGGGCCTAATGCTAACACTAACCCCTAACCCTATCCCTAACCCTATCCCTAACCCTAATCCCTAACCCTAACCCTTAACTCTAACCCCTAACCCAGAAACTAACCCTGACCCCCAAGCCTAACCGCTAACCCTAACCCCTAATCCCTAACCCCTAACCCTAAACCCTAACCCCTAACCTTAACCCGTAACCCCTAACCTTAACCCGTAACCCCTAACACTAACTCCAAACCCTAACTCCGAATCCCTAACCCTAATCCCTAACCCCTAACCCCTAACAATAACCCCTAACCCTAACCAGTAAACCCAGACCCCTAACCCTGACCCCTAATCCCTAACCCCTAACCCTAACCATTAACACTAACCCCTAACCCTATCCCTAACCCCTAACCTCTAACCCTAACCACTAACCCCTTACCCAAACCCTAACCCCTAACACCAACCCCTAACCCTAACCCCTAAACCCAACCCCTAACCTCTAACCCTAACCCCTAACCACAACCCCTAACACTAACCCCTAACCCCAACCCCTAACCTCTAACCCTAACACCTAATCCCTAACCCCTAACACTAACCCCTAACCTCAACCCCTAACACTAACCCTAACCCCTACCCCTAACACTAACCCCTAATCCCTAACCCCTACCTCTAACACTAACCCCTAACCCTAACCCCTAACACTAACCCTAACCCCAACCCCTAACACTAACCCCTAACCTCAACCCCTAACACTAACCCTAACCCCTACCCCTACCCCTAACCCCAACCCCTAACACTAACCTTAACCCCAACCCCTAACACTAACCCCTAACCCCAACCCCTACACTAACCCCTAACTCCAACCCCCAACACTAACCCTAACCCCAACCCCTAACCCCAACCCCAACCCCTAATCCCCCCCCGCTAACTCACCATGTGGAACTGGGCCTGGGCCTGGTGCAGGAGGTTATCCTGCTCGGCCTGGGCGATGCTGATGAAGATGCCAAGCTCGGGGTTGAACTGCAGGATGCTGCCTTGCAGCTGGGTGATGAAGTGCCCGAAGCTCCGAATGCAGCAGAGGCGGACGATGCACTGCAAAGAGGCACACGGGGCCGTAAAGGGATGCTCGAGGGTGATGGGCTCTATCGGGGGGGGGGGGTTAGGAATGAAGGAGATCTTCACCTCCAACACAGGCCCCTGGTCAGGATGGAGCCCAACTCACCTCCTCGAGGGGGGTAAAGATGGGCCTGTCCTGCTCGAAGTTAAACCTCTTGTGCGCGCTCCTCAGAGGAGGAAGATTCCGGAGGGCAACGTCTTCTGGCAGCAGCAAGTTGGCTTTTAGGTCTGGGAGCTCAGCACCGTTCAGGATGTCCTTGACTTCATTGCACAGGGCCAGGCCTGGAGAGGATGGAGGGGAAGAAGAGCAACGGGAGGGTGCTCTGGCCCATCTGCTCCAACAGACAAGCATCCCCATCGCAACTCTTGCTCCTCATGGACCACGGCCACCTTTAGGCTGAGGCACAGGGCACCAGCACCTGGAGCTTCCAATGATGGCCAGGGCAAAACCAACCCCTCGATGGTTAATTCTTAACGGGGTGGCCACAGAAAGGCCTCACACACAGCGGGGAGTGAGTGTTCCAGTGTCTTGGGAGCTGTAGAGGATGCCTCACCAGAGCTCAAACCTAACCGCAATGGTGTTTAACCCAACACCCATTGGATGCTGCTTCCTGCTGTGCCCAGCAGCCAAATCCCTGGCAAATCCCTCCCCATCCACGGCATTCCCGGATGCCTACAATGCACCATTCCCTCGCCAGTACCTGATTCCTGCAGGTCTGCAGCAGAAGGCAGGAGGTTCAGGAGCACGGAGAGCCTGTTCCACAGGCTCTGGGAGCTCTGCAGGAGCACAACCCAACACAAAGGTTAAGAGGGATGGATCCAGGGATGGATCCAACCCCCTTGGGGTCCCTTTTTCCCAGGTCTCAGAATGGGAGGAAGGAGAAATTTCACTCCACTTCTTAAAGCAAGAGGAAAACCATTCAGCTGAGGGGTATTTAACATCCCCCATCCTGTCCAGGTCTGGGACAGCAGCTTTAGTGTGCCCTCAGCACCCCAGCCCAGAGACACAGAGCACCCAGCACAGCTTTAGTGTGCCCTCAGCATCCCAGCCCAGAGACACAGAGCACCCAGCACAGCTTTAGTGTGCCCTCAGCATCCCAGCCTAGAGACACAGAGCACCCAGCACAGCTTTAGTGTGCCCTCAGCATCCCAGCCCACAGACACAGAGCACCCAGCACAGCTTTAGAGTGCCCTCAGCATCCCAGCCCACAGACACAGAGCACCCAGCACAGCTTTAGTGTGCCCTCAGCATCCCAGCCCACAGACACGGAGCACCCAGAGCCTTGGGGCTGAGCACCCAGCACAGCTCCCACCTGAGCACACATGAGGATGAGGTCCGTGTTAGTCCTCAGCCAGTCCAGGAAGACCTTGACCGTGAGCAGCAGCCCTTCGTTGCTCATGATCTGCAGCTTCTCCTGAAGGGAACGCTCATTCCTGCAGGATTTGTTGCTCGAGAGGCTCTCCTCGGAGTCAGAGCCATCGTCTGGAAAACAGAGGGAAAAGCAGGAATGAAAGCCTTGCAGAAGCCAAGCATCGTCTACCGCAGGGACCAGAGCCTGTCCAGGTCAATGGGCATCAACTTTGGAGCTGTGCAAGAGGAGATGAGGGCTTTGAAACCCTCCATATCCTGAGGATCTTGCTGGGAATTCCATGATCCTAAAGGTCTTTTCCTGGTTGATTCCAGGAGTGACCTGAGCACATAAGGAAGCAGCAAGGGAGGGGATGGAGGGCCATGGTTTGCTATCAGCACCCCTTCAGAACCAAGAGGGAGGAAGGCATTTACCCACAAACCAGCCCTGATAGAGAGGGAAGATCGGGACCTTGCGAGCTTCATGTCCTGAAGAGCTTCCTGCAGTGCCCAGCACCAGGAGCACTTGGAAGTGGCTCCTGACAGAGATATCCCATAGGGAAAAAGGAAGCGAATCCTTAAAACCTGCTGGCATCCTCCTCTGGATGAGCGGAGCCGCTCAGCATCCAGCCTCAGCAATGGCTGCAGGCACTTTGCTCAGCGCTCATATCCCCGGATGCCCATGGGGAAGGGTAAAGCTCATCAGGAAACACCCAACCCAAGCCCTGCCCCGTCCCTGGCTCCTCCAAACGTGCCCGATGGAGAACGTGTCCTAGGGAAAAGGGCTCGGATCCCCAAACGGCCCCAAAACCGCAACCACCAAACACATGGGATGAGGAGGCTGCTCCTTACCTTGCTCTGCCAAGCTGCACTTCTCCAGCTCTCCATTGACACAGGGCTTGTTTTCCATCCCATCCTTCAAGAGGGGGGGGTCAGGGCTGGGTTTCAGAAGGATGTTGCTGAAGGTGGGAGCCAGGCGGAAGCAGCGTTTGGTCTGGAACAGTTGGGTGGACATGGCCTGCAGGTTCCTGGCGATGCTGCTCTCGCTCGTGCTCAGCGAAGCCGGCCCATTGAGGCCTGGCTCCGGAGCCTCAGCTTTGCAGATGCCGGAGCCCTTGGAGTCCCCAAGCCCGGTGCCATCCACGCAGTTCTTTAAGGCCTCTTTGGGCTCGTTTTTGCCTTGGCCGCTTCCCTCGTCGCCCGCCTCCTCGTCCATCTCCTCCAGGTCGGAGCGAGATTCCTGGCTGTTCATCTCCGAATCCGTCTCCACATCGAAAGCAGCTTCGGCTTCCTCCTCATCGCTCTTGTCCGAGCCGCTTTCGGAGCCATCGCTGCCCTTTCCAGAGCCCTGGCTGGAGGCTGACTCGAAGCCCTCGCTCAGGTCGCTCTCATCCAGCTGCTGGGGGTGCCGCCGGCGCCGCAGGCACGACAGGCGCGAGTACTTCTTGCTCTTCTTGCGGTCGCTCTTCCTTTGCTCCTCCTTGGGTTGATGATTCCCTAAGGCCCCTTCAGTTTCCTTCTCGAGCAACGGCTCCCGGGGCTCCTGGTCATCTGCAGGCAGTGGAAAACGAGAGCAGGAGCCGGGTTGGAAGGGAGCTTCAAGCCCACCTAAAGCCACGAGCCTTCCGTTTAGGGCAGGGATGCTCCAAGCCCCGTCCGACCTGGCCTTGAGCACTGCCAGGGATGGGGTTCGCTGAGCAAGCCCCGAAGCTGCCAGGAGATGGAGGGAAGCAAAGGGAAGAGCCTGCAGGAGCCCCCCCCTCCCCGGTTACCTGCGCTGTCGCTCTGAAAGGCTGGCACTGGATTTTCCCCTTCTTCCAGCTCTGCCTGCAGGCGGATGTTGACGTGGTTGAGGAGGTGAGAGAAGAGGGCCAGGGTGAAGGCGATGGCTGCGCTGTACTGCTTGGAACCTGCAAGGGGACAGCAGGAGGAGGTGGTGCTGGAGCCCGTGCCCGAGGCCAAACCAAGCCTGGCAGCATCCGAAGAGAGCAGTGAAGAGCCGCGGTTACCTGCCCTCTTGAGGCTGTGGACGCTCATGAGGCAGATGATCACCATGCGGAAGATGAGCAGGTCGGGAAGGAAGGAGTAGCCGCTCTCGTACTCTTCCTCCTCTTCGCTGCTGGAGCTCAGGTGAGGAGGAGAGGGCAGGTAGAACAAGCACAGGTTGAAATCCTCCAGCACAGACTGGCACAGAGCCGTCAGCTCCGAATCCAGGGAGCTTCGAGAGGCAGGAAGAAAGCAGGATGAGCATTCCCGAAGCTGACCCAGACCTGGCACTGGGGCCATCCTCCAGCACCAGACCCCCCCGTCTTTAACATGCAGCCCTGGAAGAATATTCCCAATCGTCTGCAGGATCCAGTGTAAGAGCCTCTGGGAGCCTCCTCCTTCCAAACTAAACCTGGCTGCAAAACACCCTTTGGAAAGGATGGGAGCTGGAGAACTTGAAGCCATTCCCAGTTTTCTTTGGCACTAAATGAGTGGGGAGCAGCTATTTAAAGGAGCAGTGAGGTTCTGCTCTGGTGGTAGGCAATAGCTGAAAGCCAGTCCCATACCGGGCTGCGCTGGCACAGCAGCAGGTCGAGGGAAAGGATTATCCCTGCTTTGGGCACTCTCTGGAACAGCAGAGCCAGTTTGGGGTCCCCAGTGCCTAAAACCCCCAGTAAAGACAGGGGCAAACCGGACCCAGGCCTAGGAGAAGGCTGTCAAGGGGAAGAGAGAAGATGATGTGGAAGAGGCAAAGAGAAGCAAGCAGCCTCATCCGACTTCACATCGCAGCTCCCTCCCCATTGGGACCCCTCGAAGGTCCCTTCCAACCTCAGCTCTTCCAGCACCACTTTCACTGCAGCCTGTGCTCGAGGCCCTTCAAACAACTGCTCGGTTTCAAGCAGGATGAGGTCAATCCCCAGGCACCCCAAAATACTCCAGCAGAGACAGAGAATCCAAGGCAAAAGAGGGCTCAGGGCCGGGACAAAGCTTCCCATTGACTGCAGCAGGAAGAGGTTGGTTTGCTTCTGGGGTTACAGCTTCACAAGAGGCCTGCACACGGACAGACAGGGCCTCTTTGCTGTCCTAACCCAGCACTTGGCAGCAGGAAGCATGTGATGGACAAGGCCGTAAGCATCACCTTACCTGCTCTTGGGCTGCAAAAGGCTCTGCAGGTACATGAAGCTCACCAGCAGCCTCTTAATGTCTTTGCCTCTAAAAAGACGGAGAAGAAAACAGCGTAAAGCAGCAAACGGACCAGAGCTTTGGTTACAGGAACCTCAGGTCTCAATTCAAAACCCCATCCGGCTCCGGGTAATGGGTTAAAACTGAAACAGGGGAAGTTTAGATTGGATCTAAGGAGGAAATTCTTTCCTGTGAGGGTGCTGAGGCACTGGAATGGGTTGCCCAGGGAGGTTGTGAGTGCTCCATCCCTGGCAGTGTTCAAGGCCAGGTTGGATGAAGCCTTGGGTGGGATGGTTTAGTGTGAGGTGTCCCTGTCCATGGCAGGGGGGTTGGAACTAGATGATCTTGAGGTCCTTTCCAACCCGAACCATTCTATGATTCTATGATTCTATTCTATGATAGCGGAGGAAAAAGACCCTTCAGACCCTTCAAACTGCCCCCGATGCACCTCAACCCTCAGGAACAGCCACCAGCCCCAGAGAGAAAACGCCTCCTTCCACCCTTTACAATGAGCCAGCCTTTACCTTTCCTCCTGCCATTAGGAGCGGAGAGCTCAGGAATGGGCTCCAGCCTCCAAGCAGCCCCCCCCCTGCACAAAGCCCCCGCTCCCAACCCCTGAGGATGCCTCTGGTGCTGCTGCCAACCTTTTCCTTGCCCCCCCCCCCGCCTCCCCTCACCTCTTCTTGCTTGGAGACAGCCTCCTGCTCTCGCACTTCCTCAGCTGCTGGTACATCTTGGCTGCTTTGTCATAGAGCCGCTTCAGGTTTCCATAGGCGCCTTCGAAGGACACTTCCGACTGGATGCTGAGCCAGCCAAAGAGAACAGAGCCCACGTTTTACCTTACCCCCATTTTTTTTGGGGGGGGGGGGGTTGTATTAAAGCCATAAAGCACAAAGGGAGCTCCTCAGTGCTTTGCTTTGAGCCTGCTGGGCTCTTGACATCCCCTGAAACTCATGGATCAAAGAGGATCCCAAAGGGCAAAGGAAAGGAGGTGGCCCCAAGACCCTGATTCCCTGCCCAGGACACTCACCAGCGTAAGTAACAATAGGTGGCTTCCACGTTGTAGTATTTGCTCCCTGCCAGCGTCCCCAGCTGGTTAAAGGGCATGCCTGTCACGACAGAGGGGCAATGGCACGACGCGAGCCCGGAAAGCAGATCCTTTCCCTCTCCCTACATCGCTACCCAGGAGGCACAACCAGTAAAGGTCTGGACCACTCCAGCCTTTGGCCGCACTCCTGGTCTGTAGTGCTTTTAGATGCTTCCCCCGCGCTCTAGATGAGGAAGCAGAGCAAACAATGCCATCTCCTCCCGTGTAGCAGTCATACCATGGCCTTGCCTCCTCTGCATCACCTTAGCAGCATCTCCGGGCTCTGCTCCAGCTCCCTGTGGCACTCAGGGCTCAGCAGATGAGTTAAGCTCATGGAGGCTTCACCCATTGCTGAGGAACTCCTCCTCTTTGGGGTGCCAGCAAGGAAACGGGGCTGAAGCAGAGCTTAAAGCCACCCCTCCCTCTCTCAGCAGCAGCACAGAACCCTGCCCTGGGCCCCATCCTGACGTGGTGCTCGCGGCGAGGCGATGGGGACAGCTACAGCCTCCCTCACTCACCGATTTGGGGGGCCACAGAAAGGGCCTGGTAGTAAAACCTCTCAGCCAGCAGCTCCGTATCCACGCCGGCCAGTTCGTTCTGGTAGCGAGCTGCAAGGAGAGCATCCCCCAAGCATCAACCCCCAAGCATCAACCCCCAAGCAGAGGGCAAGAGCCCACGGCAGAGGGGTTGGACCGGGATGAGCGCAAGGTCCTTCCCAACCCAAAGCATTTCCATGGCTCTATGGAAGGCTTTTGTGTTCACTGCCCATCACACTTGAAGGGGACAGCCCTCAACGCCTGGGACAGCCCCTAGGCAAAGGGACGAAGCTCTTCTCCTCCATGTGCCGATCAATGCATCCCTGGAACACCCCCATTTTCCAGGGGCTCAGACTATGTCCTATTACAGAGAGTGGGGAAACTCCATCAAGCCAGCTGAGTTAACAGCCCAGCTGGGACTTCAGCTCCTTTGGACACCCGAGGGGAAAGCACACTGAAGAGATGAGCCCATCCCTCTCCCACCACTCATTCTCCCTACCCCCATCAGCCACTTCCTTGTGACAAAGCCATTTCCATGCCCAAGGAGAATGGCAAAGAGCTCCCAAAGCTGTGGATGCTTCAAAGAGCTGGTTCTGGATGGATGGGCACCATCCTTTCCCTGTAGACATCACCCCAAACGATGCTGCTGCTCTCACCCAGGTCTCCCAGATACACCAGGCACCTGTGACATGCCATCTGGGCCCATTCCATCTCCTTCTCCGATGCAGAC
This sequence comes from Lathamus discolor, assembly GCF_037157495.1. Classification (NCBI taxonomy): domain Eukaryota; kingdom Metazoa; phylum Chordata; class Aves; order Psittaciformes; family Psittacidae; genus Lathamus; species Lathamus discolor. Next base: position 2,851,635 of record NC_088907.1, read on the forward strand.
ACGGGTTTCTTGCAGCCTGCAGGAAGGAATCACACACACCATGGGGTAGAGGCTACCGGGGAGTCCCTGCTCACTGGTGGCAAAGCAGGGAGGACAGGAGGGGAGCACAGAGAGCAGGGGCATCAAGAGGAGGAGCAGCTCCCATAGGAGCCAGGCTGAGAGAGCTGGGCTGGGCCCTAAAGGGGAGCCTTAGAGCAGCTCCAGTGCCTAAAGGGGCTCCAGGGAAGCTGGAGAGGGGCTTGGGATGCAGGGATGCAGGGACAGGCCAAGGGGAATGGCTTTAACCTGCCACAGGGGGATGGAGATGGGATCTTAGGCAGAAGCTCTTCCCTGGGAGGGTTTTGGGACATGGGGATGGGTTGAATGGAGAAGGTTTGGATGCTCCATCCCTGGCAGTGTCCAAGGCCAGGCTGGATGGGGCTTGGAGCATCCTGCTCTAGTGGAAGGGGTCCCTGCCCATGGCAGCAGTTGGAACTGGAGGAGCTTTAAGCATCCTTCAACCCAACCCATTCTGTGATCCTCTGCTTCCACCCCCCCCCCCAATGGTCCATTTCTGAGCTTTAATGAAGCTTTCCAAACCTCTCTGTCCCCGCCAGGGATCCAGTGCCCAAGCACTGACCTATGAGAGGGTCCGTTACGTGCGTCCAGTCGATGCAGCACTGCAGCTCCAGCTGATAGTGAGACTGGATGTAGAGGAGAAGGTGCTGGTAGAACCCTATCCCCGCGACTAAGTGAGTCCTATAGGCACACTCCAGGGTGCTACGGCTGTGAATGTGCTGCAGGGAGGGAAGAGGAGGCTCTGTTAGTCCAGGGAAGGTTTCAGACCGGCCTGCCCTGAGGAGGAAGCAGGACAGGAGGCAGCTCAGCTGTAGCTCTGCACCTCCTCTTCCTCACTAATGCTCGATTGACCAAGAGGCAACATCAAGGAGGAGAAACTCTTGCACCAAGAGGCGATTCGACCCAAGGTGGCTGCTGAGAGCACTTGAAACACCTTCAGAGCGGGGCAGGAGAGGGCTCGTGGCATTGGAACGGGTGGCAATACTGTGCCTCTGGAGACCGTCATTCCATAGGGAGAAGGGAAGACACCCGTTGCCCAGGCAGAGCCCCGGATACCTGCCTTCTTGTTGGTTTTAATGAGCTGGATGACTTCGTAGTAAACCTTCCTCCAGAGCAGCTCCTCCGCCTTCCTTCCATAATCCACTGGGTGCAAGAACATCAGCTTCACACACAGCTCCCGCAGCCTGCCACAGAGCAGAGCACTCCCCTCAGCCTCCACTCACTTGATAAAAGCACGGAATAGGAAAAGCAGGGCTCATCCCATGGGATAACGGCGCAGTTTGTGCCCCCCCCCCGACCAACGAGAGCAGCTGGAAGCGCTCCGCACCCCAACGCTCCCCTGGGGTCAGTGGCCAGCAGCGGCTTCCTGTGCAACTCCACCTTCCAGCTGCTGCTCCATAGGGATTTTCCGCAGGGAAACAAGCAAAAGCAAGGCCTCGGCTCAACTTACTTGTTCCTCAAGCTGATGTTCTCTGGCTTGAACACCTCCTGATACGCTGCCTTGTTGCCAAGGATGAGATCCAGGCGATGAACGGCCTCCACCACCGCTCTGCAAGGGGACACAGGAGGAAGAGCTTCAGGCCAGCGCCCATTCCCAACCATCTCCAGATGGGAATTTAGGAGCTTCCCCCCCCCCCCCCCCGAAAGCAGCTCAAATCAGACCAAGCAACCCCAAAACCAGGGCCAAAACCTGACACCGGCTTTCCCCAGCTCCTGGCTCCAGGTCTTCCTCTTCCAGAAGCTTCCTCCAGAGGAGGAATCCCATGCAAAGGTCTGGGACCAACCTCAGCATCCCCTCCTGCTCACCAGCATCCTCCTCACGTGGCTGAAGGCCCCTTGCAACCTCTGGCAACGCCACCGGCAAGGGAAGCAGGGCAGGAAAACGCTTTGGGATTACAGGGAACGAGTGCTCCATGTCCTGCCGCTGTATCCCTCACCATGCAGTGGGATGAAGCTCGTGGCTCCCAGGGAACCAGTTTGCTCCCTATGCAGAAGGGTGACCAGGAAGGGGAAGTGCTGATTCATCCCATTCCCAGAAGGAATATTGGGAAAACTGCTCTTCTCTTCCCAAAAGAGGCATCTTCATCTGGCACTGCTCACTGTGCCCACTTCACCTCGAGCTGGGAAGTGATTCCAAAGCCAACACCTGCATCCCAGGACACGGCTGGGATGTCAAAGCCCTGTGGCCAAAGCCTCCCAGGGTCTATCCCAACAGGATACTGGGGATGCTTCCCCTTCCCCTTGGCTTGGAACACGAGCTTGCTTCCAGCCAGGAAGTGCAGCCCAAAGGCACTGGCTCCTTCTGCTCCCTTTTAGGAGTTGTCCAAGAAAACAGAGGGATGGGGGGCTGGAAAAGGGGAAGGTTCCTCCTTGAGGATGTGGGTTGCTGAGCTGGGAAAGCAGATCCCACGGTAGAACAAGCTCCGGAAGAGGTAGGGATAAAGAAGGACCTGAGGGTCCTGTGCCCACAGCCAGGAGGAAAAGGGAAGCAGGGAGGAATCAACCTCCCCATAGCGGTAGGAAGCATCAAGAGGCTTGAAACGCAATGGACCATCAATGCTTTGGGTATCCTTTGGGATCATGGGCTGGATCCCAGCTGGCTGTTAAAGAGACCAGACTTGGAGCCGGTTGGACCCTTCCAGGCAGGACAAGAGCATCCCAGAGGAGGAGGCTGAGGTGCCAGGCTATTAAAAGCAGCAAGAGGAGCACATCATGGAAATGGTCCAACATGGAGGCCTCTTCAGCCACGCAAGCCCTGGGCCTCCTCCTTCTGAGCCATTCGTTTGATGGGGATGCAGGAGGGAGGCTTTGGCCTCGATTCCTTGGTTGGATTCACCCCAAAGAGCCCCAGGCTCTGAGGACCAAGCGCCGCGGTGCTCCGGCACGGGGCAGCACACAAATGAGGCTGGAAGCCAGGAAGAGGAGCCCTGGGAGAGAACAAACCCGCTTCCCTATGCGGAAAGATGCACCAGGATCAGCCGGTCGCTGTGGTCCCAAGGGAAACGTGGGGCTCGGCATTCCAAGAAGGCTCCAATGGCAAAGAGCATCCCCCAACCGTCATCTCCAAAAGGATGCTCCAATGGGAAAGAGACCGTGGCGCGCAGAGCTCAGCTCCTCACACACGGACACCACGGAGCAATTCGCCTCATTGAACTTCCAAGTGTCAGGAATGCGCTCGGGCCAAAGCCCATCCTGGCAACCAGCGGCTGCCAAAGCTCCTCTGCTCTTTGCCCTTCAGGATCCTGCCACATTCCTCAAGAGGGGAAGAGGAAAGCCTGGCGCTGCTTCGGAGGAGGGCCGGGAGACGCAAGGATGCGCCCAATGGCACCGACAGGGCAAGAAAGGGGAGCCTGATCCCAAGCCCATCTCCTGCCTTCCTCAGATTCCTGCTCTTCCATCCCAGAGTCCCCCCCCGAACAGGGGGATGTGAGGCTCTGAAAGGCCTTTTCCAACCTGGTGGATTCGGGGAGGACTGAGGGAGACTGGAGAGGACTCCTCAGCCTTTCCCCCTGCATCCCCATCCCCACTCCTGCATCCCCATCCCCACTCCTGCATCCCCATCCCCTCTGCTGCATCCCCATCCCCACTCCTGCATCCCCATCCCCACTCCTGCATCCCCATTCCCTTTCCTGCATCCCCATCCCCACTCCTGCATCCCCATCCCCTCTCCTGCATCCCCATCCCCTCTCCTGCATCCCCATCCCCTCTCCTGCATCCCCATCCCCACTCCTGCATCCCCATTCCCTTTCCTGCATCCCCATCCCCACTCCTGCATCCCCATCCCCTCTCCTGCATCCCCATCCCCTCTCCTGCATCCCCATCCCCTCTGCTGCATCCCCATCCCCTCTCCTGCATCCCCATCCCCTCTCCTGTATCCCCATCCCCTCTCCTGCATCCCCATCCCCTCTCCTGCATCCCCATCCCCTCTCCTGCATCCCCATTCCCTTTCCTGCATCCCCATCCCCTCTCCTGCATCCCCATCCCCTCTCCTGCATCCCCATTCCCTTTCCTGCATCCCCATCCCCTCCCCCTCATCCCCATCCCCTCTCCTGGACCCCCCCTTCCCCCTCTTCCCCCCCCCCCCCCCCCCCCTCCCGGTTCCCCTCCCGGGCCCCTCCCGCAGTCTCCTCACCGGTACAGCCTCTTGGTGTGCAGCACCTTGGCCTCGGGCTCGCCGCTCTCCCCGGCCCCCCCGCCCTGGCTCATGGCTCCGGTACAAGGCGAGGCCCGGCCCCGGCCCCGGCCCCGCTCCTCGCTCCCCTCAGCACCGGCCCCGCCGCCTCCGCCGCCGCCCCCGGCCCCGCTCGGCCGCCATGGCTGCCCCCTGCCCCGGGGCCGCTCTCGCGAGAGCCGGCGAGACCTAGCAGCAGCGGCGGCGGCGGCGTCATCTCGCGAGAGTTCAACCTCTCGCCGTGCCAGTACTTAGTGCTGGCAAACATAGCGGCTGCGCGGCGTCATCTCGCGAGAGTTCAACCTCTCGCCGTGCCAGTACTTAGTGCTGGCAAACATGGCGGCCGCGCGGCGTCAACCCATGCTTAACGTGGGGCTCGCCATGGCCGCCCCTCAACGTGGGGCCGGCGTTGGATGGACGGGACCGGCTTTGGGATTCCCTGCTCATCCCTTGGGATTCCCTGCTCATCCCTCGGGATTCCTCCATGCGCGGGGCCGAGGTGCTGCCCTGGGGCTCCCTTTGGAGCTTGCCCCCCGCTTTGGGCACAGCCGCAGGGGCCCCGTGTGGCTGCGGCTCCAGCCCGTCCCGTCCCGTCCCCTCCCTCAAGCCTTTGGCTTCTCCTTCTCTTCCAGGCACCGATCCCTTGGGAAGGGAGCAGGGCCGAGGCTCGGCCCCTTCCAGCCCGGCCCCACCTCGCCCGGTCCAACCGGTTTGAAGGGCAGGAAGAGCCGTGGGGAAGGGTTCCCCATGGCCCCGCTCCGCAGCCCAAGTGAGTCCCGCAGCGCGGAGCCGGCGCATTCCCGGCGGTGGGAATGGGGTTGGGAACCGGGAAGGGAATGGGGGACCCCAAGCTCCGCTCCCGCATTGCCAAGGCTCTTCCCATAGGGAATAGGAGCGAGGTTTCCATTGCGGGAGGCTCCGTAGCACAGGGAATTGGGGGGGGGGGGATGGCTCCTGAAGGGGAGCAGCCCCAGTGCCAGAGGGGCTTTGGGGTGCAGGGATGGAGGAGCAGGACCCCCCCCCATCCCCATCCCCGCTGCTTTGTGCCCAGGGTGAAGAGGAAGGAACCGGAGCCGCATCCCCCCCCCCCCAACCAAGCCCCATGCCCGCTGCCGACCCCATCCTGCCCCCGGAGGAGCTGGCGCTGATGGAGCTGGCCCCGGTCCCCCCCTTGGCCAAGGCACCGGAGGACCCCGAAGCCACCCTGCCCTGGGTGCGCTGCCCGGGCAAGGGCCGGGCGAGCCCGGATGGGAGCCGCGGTGGCCCGGAGGAGGCCGGCGCTGGCCCCGACGGAGCCCCCGTGGTGGTGGTGCCCATAGACCCGCATTGCATCGAGCGGAGCCCCGGCCAGGGCAAGAAGCAGCGGGACGAAGGCAAAGGGGGGGACGGGCCCCGTAGCCACCACCCGCTCCTCCTCCTCCCTATGGGTCCTTCGCGCTCCAGAGACCCATTGGGGTTGGAGGGGCGAGCGGCCAAGCCCCGTGGGGCAGGAACCGGGTGCCCGTGGGCTAAGGACTGCGGCGGGGGCCACCTCAAAGCCGTAGCCTCGGTGCTGGGGGCTCTGTTGCTGTGCCCCTGCTTGCTCTATGGGGCTTACGTCTTCCTGCCCTTCGACGCCCCGCTGCTGCCCACCATCAGCACCCGCCTCGTGTACACCCTGCGCTGCGCCGCCTTCGCCACCGTCCCCATTGTGTTGGGTGAGCAGCGAGGGGTGCAAAGCATCCCCCCCCCCCCCTCCCCAATCCCCAGCGCCCCATTTCCACCCTTTGGTCCCCATAGGGATGCTCGTCAGCGGCATCTCTCGCCTGTGCTCCTGGGCGCTGGAGCCCTGCGGGGAGCTGCGCCGGGAGGTGGAGATCCACAGCACCTTCGTGGTCCAATCCGGCCACCTCTTTGTCCTCTACTTCTTCAACGTGGCCGTGTTGGCCACCTACCTCCCGCAGGAGCTCCTCAAGCTCATCCCGCTGCTCACGGGGCTCTTTGCCATCTCCAGGTAAGCAGGAATGAGGTAGGAAGGGGGGTTGGATCCATGCCTTATCCCGCTTTTCCATGCTCCCTCTGTTCCTGGTTCCAGGTTGCTGTATTGGTTGGCCTATGCCATCGGGCGCTCCTTCCGGGTCTTTGGCTTCAGCTTGAGCTTCCTGCCCCTCCTGGCCATGCTCCTTTGGAATCTCTACAGCATGGTGGTGCTGGAGCCGGAAAACCTCCTGGCTGTGGCAGAGGCAAAGCCCCAGGAGCAGCCCAAGAACACCGGAGCCAAACTCCGGTACTGGGGATAAGGACCCCCTCCAACCAGGAGGGATGCAGGGAGATGCGGTCCCCATTGCTCTGCCCTAGGAAGGGGCAGCCCCATTGCCCAATAAAACCCTTTGCCGAGTGCTTCCATGCTTGGGTTGGGAAGGGTTGGGATGGATCCCATAAGGAATTGTGGCTTTGCCCATGGGATGGCAGCCCTGGTTCCGGGATGGGGGGGGGGGGGGAAGTTCCAGGAACTGGTTCCCAAACCGGTTGGAGCAGTGGGAGGGATGGAGCCCTGGCCCGAGGGCAGCTCTGCTGCTTTCCCTTCTCTCCTTAAGGATACCTTGGAGCAGCTCCCGGTGCTCTAGGAAAGCTGGAGAGGGGCTCGGGACAAAGGGATGGAGGGGCAGGAGAAGGGGGAATGGCTTTAACGTGCCAGAGGAGATTCCTTGGGGAGGGAAGTGATTCTGCTCCTGACCAGAAGGACAGGGAAAAACCAGGGGTTCCTTTCCCTAACTCCAGCAACATTCCTTGACGGTTACTTCTGGGATTCCCCCATTCAAAAGGCGCTGGAATGCCGCGATTGGGTTTATTGCCCAAGCAAACCGTGACATTCCCAAACCTCCCATGGCCAGTCCCTGAGCAGGGCTCTGAGCCCCCTCCCTACCTTGGGGTTGCTTTGCCCCATTCCCACCCCCAAGGCTTCAGCCCCAACAAGCCCAGTGCCGACTTGGTTCTTCCCATTGGATCCCTCATTCCCGGAGCTCATTCCTGGGCTGCCTCCGGTGCTGCCGGGCCTTGGCTTTTCTCATCCCCCTTCTTTTTGTGCCCGGACACGATGTCATCGATGCGGAGCAGGAGAATGGCCGTCTATGGAGAGAGAGCATCCGGAGCCAATCAGGAATTCCAGCCCCATGGAGCAACCCCAGGAGCCCGGAGCCCCCATCCTCACCTCCACCGCTGTCTTGTAGGTCTGCAGCTTGACGGCCAGCGGCTCCCAGACCCCCAGCTCCTTCATGTCCACCAAGGCTCCGGTCTCCCCGTTCACCCCCCACGTCTGGCTGTTGTCCTGAGTGTGTTTTGCCTGTTGGGAAAGCCGGGATCATCACTTGGGATCTTCCGATGAGGCCTTAGCGTGGCCTTTCCAATGGTGCCAGGGAAAGCTGGACAAGGGATGGAGGAAGAGGACAACGAGGGGGGAATGGCTTTGGACAAGGGATGGGATGAGGAGGAACGGCTCCAACTGGAAGAGGGAAGGATTAGATGGGATCTTGGGAATTCCTTCCCCATGAGGGTGCTGGGAGACTGGGAGGGGTTAAAGGGAGAAGCTGTGGCTGTGTTCAAGAGCAACCTGCTCTAGTGGAAGGCATCCCTGCCCGTGCTTCCAAGACCTGGAGGAGCTTTAAGCTCCCTTCAACCCAACCCATCCCAGGATTCCACAGTTTTCCATGCTTTGGAATCCAGCACGGGCCATTTCACAGCCAAAAAGCCTTCACATCCCCCTCAAAGGGATCCATCCATCCCTTGACCCCCAGGCTCCTTCAATGCAAAACCTCCCGCAACTCCCCCAAAGAGCTGCCTCGAGGGGGCCCGGCTATGGAAAGCCGATGGATCCAAAGGGATAAGGAGGCGGTGGGAAGAGCTTTGCAACGAACCCGGCTTACCCTGAGCGACGTCAGCACGCGGATGGTGCTGGCTCCGCAGTTCTGGATGAGGGTGCGAGGGATCACTTCCAGCGCCTGGGCCACGGCCCGGTACGGCCACTGCTCCACGCCCGTCATCCCTTTGGATTTCTCCGTCAGCGCCTGGGCCACGGCCATCTCGGTGGCTCCTCCGCCCGGCACCAGCTGAGGGTCCAGGAGGACGTTGCGACAGACCTGCATGGCGTCCTGCAGGTTCCGCTCCACCTCCTGCGGCCGGAGAGCCCGGATCAGGGATGCGGGGATGAGAAGCAGGGATGTGGGGTCAGGGATATGGGATCACGGATATGGGGTCAGGGATGCAGGGATGGAAGCAGGGATGTGGGGTCAGGGATATGGGATCACAGATATAGGGTCAGGGATATGGGGATCGGATCAGGGATATGGAGATGGGAGTAGGGATGTGGGGTCAGGGATATGGGATCACGGATATGGGGTCAGGGATATGGGGATCGGATCAGGGATATGGGGATGGGAGTAGGGATGTGGGGTCAGGGATATGGGATCACGGATATGGGGTCAGGGATGTGGGAGCAGGGATATAGGATCACAGATATGGGATCAGGGATATGGGGATGGGAGCAGGGATGTGGAAGCAGGGATGTGGGATCACGGATATGGGATTGGGGACACAGGGATGGGATCAGGGATGTGGGATCAGGGATACAGGGATGGGAGCAGTGAAAGGGGAATGGGATCAGAGATGTGGGGCCAGGGATACGGGGATGGGCCCAGGGAGAGGGGGATGGGAGCAGCAATAGGGGGATGACAGCAGGGATACGGGGATGGGAGCAGGGATATGGGAGCATGGATACAGGGATGGGAGCAGCAATAGGGGGATGGGATTAGGGATGTGGGGTCAGGGATACGGGGATGGGAGCAGGGATATGGAAATGGGATCAGAACCCCCACCCCACCCCACCTAGGAGCAACAGGAGGGTCCTTAAAGGGAGAGCTTAGAGCAGCTCCAGTGCGTAAAGGGGCTGCAGGAAACCTGGACCAAGGCATGGAGGGAGCAGACAAGAGGGAACGGCTTTAAGCCCCCTTCCAACCCAAATCATCCCATGGTCCCTATGGAAAGCTGCGGGCAAGCTCTGATTCCCCTCTACAGTGCAGCTCACGAGCTGGGAATTCTGTAGCTCCAGAGCCCAAAGGAAAACCGGACTTGGCTTCGAGCTGCTCCAAAGGGAAGCAGCGACTTCCCCAAGGAGGAGGAGCTGGAACCTGCAGGAACTCACAGCCAGGATCTCCTTGCTGGCTCCCCGCAGGATGATGGTGCAGGCCTTGGGCTCTTTGCAGTCGGTGATGAAGGCAAAATACTCATCCCCGATCTTCTTCACCTCAAAGAGCCTGGCCCCGGTGCCCACGTCCTCCTCCCGCAGCTCATCCGTGCGGCTCACGATGCGAGCTCCACAGGCCCTGCACAGGAACGGGGGGGTCGGTCACGCATCCATCCAAAGGAAAAGGGGGAGAAGGAGGCAATTCCATGTCATGAGAACAAGGAGAGGCTCCAGGGAGGAGGGAGCCTTCACTGACCTGGCGATGCGGTTGTTGTCCGTCTTCCTCACCCTGCGGATGGCCGTGATGTTGGCTCTCATCAGGTAGTGCTGGGCCAGGTCTGCAATCAGGTTTGGGGGGTGTTAGGCATCCCTCAGGGCTATCAGCACTAATTTAGGCTCTTTACGTTCATTAAGTGCAATTAGCTTCTAGAAAGGGAAGCCAAACGCGCTTTCTTAAGGCACCAAGAGCACCTTTTAAGGCTCCTCCTCACTGCTCCTTTGACGCCTTTCAACTCCTGGCAAAGCCAAATCCTCTTTGAATTGCCCCAAAGCAACCTCAAGCCCCAAAATCCAGGCCTTGGCATGGGGAATTCTGTGTTAGGAAGCTACAAACCTGCCCCAAACCAAGAGGAGATCAGGTTGGTTTCGCAAGGTGCCACAGGGTGAATTGAACCCAGAAGGAGCCTCATTCAGATGGAGCTAAGCCCAAGAAGGGGGTTATTACCTGAAATGCCTTTCTCTGTGATGACCAGATCTGGTTTGACCCTGATGAGGTCTGCACACATCTGCTGGATGTATTCCTCCTCCATCTGCAGGATGCGGGCGAAGTCTTCCTCGCGGGTGATCTCGATGTCAGTCTACACACAAAAGAGCTGTGGGTTACATCCAGAGCCCCAGAACGGAGGGATCTGAGCTACTCCAGCACCTCCTGGGCAGGATAAAGGAGAAGCACCCCAGGAAACCAGGAGAAAAGAGGCTTTGGAGAGGGTTTAAGGTCCCTTCCGAGCCAAATCATTCCAGGATTCCATGATTTCACTTCCTGGCTTTTTACCTGGCTCTCCCCTTTCTTGTATTCCAGGGAACAATCCAGAAGGACAATGCGGGGGTTCTTGATGAGACGCCTCATTCGGGGGTGAGTTACGTCTTTATTCACCATGATCCCACGTAACACGCAGGAGTCTTCGCTAAAACCACCTGGAATCTGTCCCAGGAAAAGGGGGAATAAGGCAAAGCAGGCTCCTGTATGGAAGTTACGCTTTCCACGTAGCATCCATATACTTTCTCCTTCCCAGGATAACATCCCCACTCCTCAAACCACCCATACCCTGCGCGCTGAGAAAGCAAAACCCATCCCAAAAAACCCCCCTGCACCCGGCGCACAACGCGAGGTCATTTTATGAGCGTTCCCTTTGGGAATCCTTGGGTTTTTTCCCAGGAAAAAGGGGCTCGGGACACGCTCACCTTCTCCACTTTGGCGTATTTCTTGATGTCGATCTCCTTCCGGCCGTTCTCCTCCAGCTCCACCGTCCTCACAGCCTCCAGGGCGATGCCGCAGGCCAGCTCGCACCACCGGTTGATGGCCTTGGTGTTTATGGCGCTCTTGATGATCTTGAGCATCATCTCCTTGTTGTTCACGTCCACGGGAGTGCTGCCTCGACGGGAATAGGGTTATTCCCACCAAATCCCTTCTTTTCCAACCCCTTTCCCAAGCCCTGAACTCACCCGATCTTCTTGAGGATGCTGATCATGTCATCCAGAGCCTTTCGGTAAGCGCCGATGATCACCGTTGGGTGCATCTGCTGCTCCAGGAAGTGTTCAGCAACAGCGAGCATCTCTCCGGCTGCAAAGCAAAGCCCACACCTCAAACTTCCTCACTTGTGGAATAACGGGAGAGAGAAAGGCAACAGGGCGCTGGTGGCGGTCACCGGCAGGGATAAAGATGTCATTGTCTCGTTGTGCTCAGTGTTTGGGAGGCCACACTGGGAATACTGGTTTTGGTGTCTGCTATATAGAAAAGCTGTGGATGGGCTGGAAAGGATCCAGAGGGGAGCCACAAAGATGATCCAAGGGCTAGGAAGCAGGTAAGGAAAGGCTGAGAGCTGGGAATGTGCAGCCTGGAGAAGGCTCAGGGAGGACCTTATCCCGATGTTCCACTCTTAAGGATGGTTACAAAGCAGGTGGAGACTCCCTTTTTACATGGAATCCCATGGAAAAGACAAGGAGCGATGGGGGCAAGTTAATCCTGGGGAGATTCCCAATGGATACACGAGGAATTTTACACAATGAGAGAAACCAGCCATCGGAATCATCACCCCAAGGAAGTGATGGGCTCCCCAGTGTGGGACACTTAATACAGGGCTGGTTGGAACATCAAGTCCAGGTCACGATGCCCCTGGTAAGGTTGGAGCAGATGATCCCCGAGGTCCCCTCCACCCTGGAATTCTAGGATTCACCTTTGGAAGCGATAGGTAGTGAATATCTGTCCCATTAAAGCGTATTTCTCATACTGAGATGGGCCAAAAGGTTGAAACCCTGGAGCAAAGGCACATCCTCCCCTCTCCTCACCCAGGATGATGACGGATGTGGTCCCATCTCCAACCTCTTCATCCTGAGTACGGCTGATCTCTATCATGGATTTAGCAGCTGGATGCTGGACCTGAATCTGGACAGGAGCAAGAAACAGGGCTTTGATCCAGAAGATGCAAGCTGAAGCTTCCAGCATCATTCCAGCACTAGGGAATTTCCATGGAACACTGAACCCCAGGGCTCAAACCTGCTCTTCTAAAGGGGAAGAGTGTTTGCAGGATACATTTCACCCCTTATAAGCCCGTCTCTTGGTGCTGCTGGTTAAAACCTGCTGCTTCCAACAAAGAGGATGAACCAACATCATTCCGTATCCCTGGCAGTGCTCAAGGCCAGATTGGAGCATCCTGCTCTAGTGGAAGGTGTCTTTGCCCATGGAACTGGATGAGCTTTAAGGTCCCTTTCCAACCCATTCCCAGATTCAGTGGTTATCCCGGAAGATTCCCACTCCCAGACACGCACCTCTCTGAGAATAGCATTGCCATCGTTGGTCATCACGATCCCACCCATGGGGTCCAGAAGCATCTGTAAGCAAAGGAAAAGCACCACTTGGTCGTGTGGGGTTCAATGCAGTCTTTAAGACAGGGTCCTGAGCAAAGCTCTTACCTTCATCATGGCTCGTGGTCCTAAACACGTCCTGATCACATCAGCTATGGTCTAGGAGGAACAAAGGACATGAAGAGGGCTGGAGGGCATCAAAAAGGTCCAAACCACCCCATTATGGGACAAGCAGCTGGCGGACAATGGAAGGAAGCACCTCTCTGCAGTGCTTTGATAGAGGAAGAACGGGCTGGGAATGAAACACAGGGCCTGACATCACCTAAACCCAATGGCAAAGCTTAAACACCTCCAGATTGGGCAAAGAGAAACCTCTCCCTGTCCAGTTACATTGAAACCTCGTTTCCATGCTGTTTCTGCTCTGGATTCGGGATAGAATGCTCCAAATCCCCCTTTTTCCCCTCTTAGCCGCATCCATCCATCCGCACACACATACTGAATAAGGGCAGGAGCTGGTACCTTTGCAGCAGTGATGTTTCCAGTCTGGACTTTCCTCCCCGACTCCCGTTTCATGTTCTGGCCTATGGAGATAGGAAAGGAAGAAGCCACTGAAGTACAAAGAGGCTTGAAGCCAATCTAAGTCCAGACCTAACCCAGAAGCTGCTGCGCAGGAGTTTTTAACCCAGATGCTCCCATTATTATATGGAAAAGCATATAATGATGTATTATAATATACATGTATATATAAAAAAGTATATAACCATATGCATATATATAATACGCATAAATACGCATATAAATAGTATTATATACAAGGGAAAACCCCGATTTAAACTCAGTTTTATCCCTGTGTGGCTCTGCCTTAAGGATGCTCCACGCTTGGCCCTGCTTCTCCTCCATCCCCAGCCTGGCTGGGCCCAGCCTGAAGGCAGGAACGGGTGGGTGGGGATGGAACAAAAGCAGCACAAAGGGGAGCAAGGTGACAGCAAAGGGACCCCGGGGCTATGCAGGGCGCTGACAGAGCACATGGTGGGGGGGGGGGCAAATGGGGCAGCGAAAAGCAACGAGGGGGAATAATGGAAGGGGTCGGTATTAACCAAAACCCCTTCCCCGTGACGCTGGGATGGGTTGAACGGAGGAGGTTTGGGTGCCCCAGCCCCGGCAGTGCTGCAGGCCACGCTGGGGCCCCGTTGCCCCGCTGGAAGCGGTCCCTGCCATGGCTTTAAACGAGCTTTAAGCTCGTTTCAACCGTGAACACAGCCCAGACCCCCCCCGTGCACCCCCGGAGATGGGATTCGGGCCCCAAGGCCGGGCCAGGCACCTCAGGGGCCCCCTGAGGTGAAGGCCTCGGTGGGGGGGGCGGTGTCTGAGGGCCCACGCGGCCGCCCCGACCCCAACACGGCGGCGGCGAGGGGAGAACGGAAGAGAACCGGTCCCGGTCCCGGCCCCGGCCCCGCTGCAGCCCCCCCCCGGGTCCCGGGGCCCGGCAGCGACACTCACTGAGCACCAGCACAGGCCGCGGGCCCATCATGATGGCGGCGGCGGCGGCGGCTCCGAGTGCGGAACCTTCTGGAGCCACCGGGCGCTTCTGCCGCCTGCCCCGCCCACCAGCCCCGCCCCGACCAATCCCGGCGCGCTCCTGCGGGGCGCTGACCAATGAGAAGGCGGTGCCCGGAGCTAGTCGAGTTGAGGAGGAGCTGCGGTGCGCGCATGCGCAGTGGGCAGGACGGAGGGAGGGGTGGGACTACATTTCCCAGCGTGCCCCGCGGCCGCTTCCGGCCGCCATGTTGGCACTGAGGGGGCTGCCTCAGTGCTGACGCGGCCGGGCCGGCACGGTGAGGACCGGAGGGCACCGGAGGGCACCGGGAGGCACCGGAGGGCCCCGGTGCGGTCATTTAATGGTTAAATCCCCGCTCCCCTTCCGTTCGTGCTCCCAGATGAAGCTGCTGCCGTTCGCCCTGCTCGCCCTGTGCTCCGTGGCCCGCTGTGAGGATGGCGCCCGGCTCTTGGCCTCCAAGTCCCTCCTGAACCGGTACGCGGTGGAGGGCAAGGACCTGACCCTGCAGTACAACATCTACAACGTGGGCTCCAGGTGAGGAGCAAACCTCCCCTCTGTGCCTGCTTCCCGAGCTCCATGAGGGGCTGCTCCCTGTGCTCCCCCTGGCTCTGAGCTTCCCAAGTGGAAGCTGGGATTCCTCCTGTTCTCTTCCTGCTCTCTCGCTCCGTGTCCTGCTCCCTTGCTGGGCTCCGGGGGCTCTTTCCTACCTTTGTTATCTTTCTCTTCCAGCCTTCTCCCTAGGGCATCCCCCTGCGTCGCGTTGATTTGCCTCCCCATCTCCCACCTTCCGTTCGCAAACCGCCTCACCCAGCTGCTAAGGGATCCCTGTGTGTGGAATGCCAAGGCTGACGTCCCCTTCTCATCCCTCTCTTTGTTGCCTTTAGTGCAGCGTTAGATGTGGAGCTCTCCGATGATTCCTTCCCCCCCGAAGATTTTGGCATCGTCTCGGGAATGCTCAACGTCAAATGGGACAGGATCGCTCCGTATCCATGGAATCGCTCCCAGTGCTTCTCCTCACCCCCCCCCCCCCCTCCACCCAAGCCTGCCCAGGGAAGTGAAACAACAGCACAAGGGGGATGTGGAGGCAGCTCCAGTGCCTAAAGGGGCTGCAGGAAACCTGGAGAAGGGCTTGGGATGCAGGGACAGGCAAGGGAATGGCTTGAACCTGATGGAGGCGAGGATGGAGGTGGGATCTTAGGCAGAAGCCCTTCCCTGTGAGGATGCTGAGGCACTGGAATGGGTTGAAAGGGGTTGGAACTGGGTGAGCTTTGAGCTCCCTTCCAACCCAACCCCTTCCAGCATTCCATGATCACTTTTCCACCTGGTTTGTGGCTCCTCTTTCCCCATCTCCTCCCTTTCCCTTGGCTGCATCCAAGCCTTTTCCTTAACTCCCAGCGCTCAGAGCCAGCAACGTGTCCCACACCGTGGTGCTGCGGCCTCTCAAAGCCGGCTACTTCAACTTCACCTCGGCCACCATCACCGTACCTGGCACAGGAGGGGGGCCAGGTTGTGGTGAGTGCCGACGGGCACCAGATCCCCCCCTTTCCAGTAGGAAAAGGTGACCGATCCCATCGCTTTTTCCCCTCTTTTCCAGGTTGGCTTCACCAGTGCTCCGGGGCAGGGAGGGATCCTTGCGCAACGGGAGTTCGACAGGAGGTTCTCCCCGCACTTTGTGAGTACTTTTGATGGATGTTGTTGCGTGGATTGCACCAAAAGAAGCGCTTCGCATCCCAGTTATCCCTTGGGAAGGAGCTGGCGTGGTGGGGTTTGAGCCAGGAGCTTTCCCATAGGGAAGATCCGATGGCTTTAAGCCTTATCTACATGGGTTTGGGTTGATTCTTCCAATGTCTTCCCTTCCAGCTGGACTGGGCAGCTTTTGGTGTGATGACCCTGCCCTCCATTGGCATCCCACTGCTGCTGTGGTATTCCAGCAAGAGGAAGTATGACACCCCCAAAACCAAGAAGACTGAGCCGAGCCGATGCCACCAGCACCCACTGGGATCCGGGCTGGAGCTGCTCCACCTTCCACAGGGTGAGGTGGTGTCTTCCCCATCCCAAACCTGGACATGCCAAGCCCAAATCCAATGTGGAATCTCGTCCCACCTTCAACAATGAAACCTCGGTGGAAGCAGACCTGGAGCTGTTGATGCTCACTCCAGGTGGGACGCAAAGAGGTCTCTTTGTATCCCTGTTGTGCTTCCATGAGCAATGGATTGGGGGGTTCTGGTCTTCCTGGTGGCTCGGATGGGTTGAGGGTTTGGTACCAAGGATTTTGTAATAAAATGAATGTGAATGGAATCTGGTTGGTTTTACCAGGATATCCGGGAGCCCTCAGACTGCCTTTGGTTTGGATAGGGGTCAGGAATATCAGTCATGGAATCCTGGAATGCTTTGGGTTGAAGAGACCTTACAGCTCATGCAATTCCACTGGAGCTGTTTGCTCCAAGCCCCTGTGTCCAACCTGGCCTTGAGCACTGCCAGGGATGGGGCAGCTCCTCTGGGATCATTCCAGAGCTGGATCCGAGTGCAAGGTTCCACCCGGCCAGGATTCCCCCTCAGCTTTGAGGGGGACCCTCGCATCCCCCCCCAGCATCCACACTGGGATGCTCCAGGCAGGCCCTGGTTGCCCCCCAAAAGTCCCATTTCCTCACCAGGAGATGGGGGGGGGGTTTCCATCCCACTGAGATTCCAGATGGAAACTTGGATGTGAGGATGGAAGATTCCATTTCATCTCACCCCTTTGCAGGCAGCGGGGGAGGGTCAGCACCCCATCACTGCCATGTGGGGAGCTTGGGCAATGGAGGGAATTTGGGGCGCAGGAGGAGTTTGAAGGGCAAGGGGGGGAATTTGGGGTACAGAAGGAACGTGGGGTCCAGGGAACAATTTCGGCTATGGGGGGAGAATTTGGGGGTCAGCATGGTACGGGATGGGGGCCTCTGGGTCGCTTTTTGGGATAGGGATGAGAGGTTCCCCCCATCACTGTCCTACCCCCCCACACACACACACCCCCCCCACACACCCTGCGCGGCCTCCCACCGGCAGGGGGCACTGTAGGCGCTACACCCGCAACCGCTGCGGGGCGCTCTATCCCGGCGCGCCGCCATGGCCGCCGCCGTGTTCTTCGGCTGCGCCGCCATCGCCTTCGGGCCAGCGCTCGCCCTGGTGCTGCTGACGGTGGCGGCGGAGCCGCTGCGGGTCATTGTGCTGGTGGGGGGGTGAGGGCCGGGCCGGGCCGGGGGTGTGGGGCTGGGGGATGTGGGGCTGGGGGGTGTGGGGCTGGGGGGTGTGGGGCTGGGGACCGGGAGCGGGCACCGGAGGGGTTGGGAAGGGAACGGGGCCTGAGGGGGAAGTGGGCCGGGGACGGGCCCTGAGGGGTGGGTTGGGGATGGGGCCTGGGGGGGTTGGGAAGGGGAATGGGGAATGGGGGGGGTTGGGATGGGAATGGGGCCGGGGGGGGTGGGGATGGGAATGGGGAATGGGGGGGTTGGGGATGGGAATGGGGAATGGGGGGGGGTGGGGATGGAATGGGAATGGGGGGGTGGGGATGGGAATGGGGAATGGGGGGGTTGGGATGGGAATGGGGAATGGGGGGGGTGGGGATTGGAATGGGGAATGGGGGGGTGGGATGGGAATGGGGAATGGGGGGGGTTGGGGATGGAATGGGGAATGGGGGGGTGGGGATGGGGAATGGGGAATGGGGGGGGTTGGGGATAGGAATGGGGCCGGGGGGGGTTGGGGATGGGGAATGGGGGGGGATGGGAATGGGGAATGGGGGGGTTGGGAAGGGGAATGGGGAATGGGGGGGTTGGGAAGGGGAATGGGGAATGGGGGGGGGGGGGATGGAATGGGGAATGGGGGGGGGGTGGGGATGGGAATGGGAATGGGGGGGGATGGGAATAGGGGAAATGGGGGGGTTGGGGATGGGAATGGAAAATGGGGGGGTTGGGGATGGGAATGGGCCGGGGGGGGGTGGGGATGGAATGGGGGGGGGGTGGGGATGGGAATGGGCACCTGGGGGGTTTGGGGATGGGAATGGGGAATGGGGGGGTTGGGGATGGGAATGGGGCCGGGGGGGGTGGGGATGGGAATGGGGAATGGGGGGGGTTGGGGATGGAATGGGAATGGGGGGGGGTGGGGATGGGAATGGGCCCTGGGGGGTTGTCTCTCAACCCCTCCCCAGCCCCTTGTCCCCTCCTCCTGTTGCGGGTGTTCAATGTCGGGGGGGTCGGTTCTGGTCTGCCTCCTCCAGGGCCTTCTTCTGGCTCGTGTCCCTGCTCCTGGCCTCCCTGCTCTGGTTCGTCCTGGTCCGGGTGGGCGCGCAGGCGGAGCCGAGGCCGCAGCGGGGGCTCCTCCTCGTGGGCGCCGCCGCCTCCGTGCTCCTGCAGGAGCTCTTCCGCTTCGCCTACTTCAAAGTGCTCAAGTGAGAGCCCCAAAAGGGACCCCGGGGAGGGGGGGGGGACACGACACCCCCCCTAACAGCTCCCCATGACCCACAGGGACCCCCCCCATATGTGGGGCTGCACCCCCAGAGCTCACAGAGGGGATCCTGCCCCTCTCAGCGCCTAAAGGAGGGGCTTTGGGCAAGGGATGGAGCTTTAAGGTCCCTTTCAACCTGTCCCATGAGCCTTTCCCCTCTTCCCTCCTTCCTCTCCCTTATCCCTGCAGGAAAGCCGATGTAGGGCTGGTGACCATCAGCGAGGACGGGCGATCCCCCATCTCCCTGCGGCAGATGGCTTACGGTGAGCGCCGGGCTGGCCCTGCCTTCCTCGGCGCTTCCCAACGGATCCCAACCGCTCCTGCGCTCATTCCCAACCTTTCCTGCGCTCCCACCTTTTCCCTGCGCTGATTTATGGCTTGCTCTGAACCGGATTCTTCTCCTTCCACAGTCCTCCGGTCTCTCCTTCGGCATCATCAGCGGCATCTTCTCCGTCATCAACATCCTGGCCGACTCCATGGGGCCAGGAATCGTTGGCATCCATGGGGATTCCCCCTATTACTTCATCACCTCAGGTGGGCTGGAGCCGGGCCCTTCCCCAGCGGAGGAAGAGAAGGAAGGAAAGTTCCACCCCCCCCTCCTGCAGCCTTCCTCACCATGGCCCTGGTTCTGCTCCACACCTTCTGGGGCATCGTCTTCTTCGACGCCTGCGAGCGCCGGCGCTACTGGGGCCTGGGGCTGGTGGTCACCAGTCACCTCCTCACCTCGGGGCTGGTGAGTGCCTGCCCCCCCCCCGCGGGGACATGGGGACACCCCAAGTGCTGCTTCAGCCTTTGGATCCACTTGGAGGGGGGGCTGGATCCATTATGGGGGGGTTCTCAATGGGCAATTCCTGCTGGAAACCACCAGGCAGGACTTGAAGGCTTCAAAGGGTTGGATCTTATCCGTGCCCCCCCCCCCCATCCTCATGCCATTCCCAACGCATCCCTCTCCATCCCAAGACATTCCTGAACCCCTGGTACGAAGCCAGCCTGGTCCCTATCTTCATCATCACCCTGTGCACGGGGCTCTGGGCCTTCGTCACTGCTGGGGGCTCCTTCCACAACGTCCTCAAGTGCCTCTCCTGTGAGTCTTGGGGGGGGGGGACACACTGCTGGGGCGGGGGGGGGTGTCTTCAGTGGGTCCTTGCCCCCTTTGGGGTGTTGGGGGGTGAGATGGGGGGTGACGGGCTTCTGTTTGCAACCGTCTTGTTCAATAGGGGCTAATGGGGGGGCTCCTGATGGTCCTGAGCCCCCCCTGCACCCCCTTTGTGTGTGTGTCCCCCCCCCAACACCAGGTAAGCAGGAGGACGACAGCACAGTGATGATGTACTCAGCGCTGCAGGTGCCTTGTGAGGACTGAGAGCCCCATTCCCGGCTTCTGGAATCTCTTCATTGCTGCCTTGCCCACCGCTGTTCGGTCCCTCCGGTGCTGTTCCCTCGCTGTGCCACCCGGGGGCTCCCTATCCCGGCCCTTTCCCAATGGGATTTGGGGGAATCTTCCCTTGGGTGCAGCCGCAGGCTGGACCCCCCCTTGCCCTCACATCCCCCCCCCCCCCTCCCAGCCCATCACATCCTGCTGCCACCCCCGTCTTGGCCTCTGTGGCAATGGGGTGATGCTTGGGGGGGGGCACAGAGCTGGGTTTGGGGGTGCTGTGCCCCCACCCCCCCCACTGGTGGCTGAGCAGTTGGGGGGGGGTAAATTATTTTTGTGGATTCAGAGTAAAACCCTTTTACAAGAGCGATGGTGCCGTGGGGGGGGGCAGGATTGGGCCCCCCCATCTTCTGCTTCCACTTCAAAGCGGGGGGGGACACACCTGGGTGTCCAAGTACTGATCCCAGCCCCATTCCCCCCCCCATCAAAAAGCCATTGTGGGGGGGGGGAGAAGGGGCTTTATTTCTGTCACACCATGGGGGGGGGTCACTGAGAGCCCCCCCGGGGGGGTTCAGGGGTGGCTGTGGTTGGGGGGGCCACGACGGGAGGAGGCTTTGAACACGATGTCCTGCTCCTGGGTCCTCCTCATGCTGCTTTTGGGGGGGGGGGGGGCAAAAAGGAGTTGAGGTGATCCTGAGCCAGTTCTTTTTGGGGAGGGGGGGGTCCTGGTGATGGGGGGGGGGGACCAGAGCCTCTCACCGCATCCTCTTGCCCACCAAGTGGATGCTGAGGAAGAGGCCAATGCAGCTGCCCAGGGCGCCGATGATGATGGCGATGCCTTCACCTTGGGGACATCGTTGGGGTGAACCCCAAATCCCACCCCCCCCATCCCATCCATCCCATCTCATCCCATCTTATCCCATCCATTGCATCCCATCGAACACATCTCATCCCAGCCCATCTCATCCCATCCATCTCATCCATTGCATCTTATCCCATCTCACCCCAGCCCAGCCCATCCCCATCCCATCTCATCCCATCTTATCCCATCCCCCCCATCTCATCCCATCCATTGCATCCCATCTCATCCCAGCCCATCTCATCCATCCATCCCATCCCCATCTCATCCCATCCATCTCATCCGTTGCATCTTATCCCATCTCAGCCCAGCCCAGCATCCCATTCATCCCATCTCATCCCATCCAGCCCATCCCTATCCCATCTCATCACATCCAGCTCATCTCATCCCATCCTATCCCATCTCATCCCATCTTATCCCATCCAATCCCATCCATCACCTCTCAACCCATCCCATCTATCCCATCTCATCCCATCCATCTCATTCCCATCCCATCCATCACATCTCACCCTTTCTCATCCCATTCATCCCATCTCATCCCATCCAGCCCATCCCATCCCATCCATCCCATCCCATCCATCCCATCCCCATCCCATCCATCGCATCTCACCCTTTCTCATCCCATCCATCCATCCCATCTCATCCCATCCATCCCATCCATCTCATCCCATCCATCCCATCTCATCCCATCCACCCAACTCATCCCATCCATCCCATCCCACCCCATCCCATCCCATCCATCCCATCCCATCCATCCCATCCCATCCACCCCATCCCATCTCATCCCATCCATCCCATCCCACCCCATCCCATCCCATCCCATCCATCCCATCCCTACCTGTTGAATACCCCTCAGGTGCTGCAAGAGAAGAGCCAGGGCTCAGCACCGGGGCCTTGCACCCAAGGGGGGGGGGGGTCTCCAGGAGCTATTTGGGGGGTACGGGGGGGTGGGGGGGTCCTGTTCACCCCCCCCGGGTCCCATCCTTACCCTTGGGGGAGGAGGCGAGCACCCGGCGCTGGTTGAGCTCTTGGGGCCCCCGGAAGTTGCCCTCCAGGAGCTGGGGCTCGGCCTCGGATGCTTCCGTGCTATAAAGAGTTCCCTGGAGCTGCTCCAGCTGGAATGGACATGGAATGGGGGGGACATGGAATGGGGGGGGACACATGGGATATGGGGGGGGACATGGAATGGGGGGGACATGGAATGGGGGGGGACATGGAATGGGGGGGACATGGAATGGGGGGGACATGGAATGGGGGGGGACATGGAATGGGGGGGACAATGGGATATGGGGGGGACATGGAATGGGGGGGACATGGAATGGGGGGGGACATGGAATGGGGGGGGACATGGAATGGGGGGGACACATGGGATATGGGGGGGGACATGGAATGGGGGGGACACATGGGATATGGGTGGGGACATGGAATGGGGGGGACACATGGGATATGGGGGGGACATGGGGTATGTGGGGGGGAAACATGGAATATGGGGGGGACATGGATATGGGGGGGACACATGGGATGGGGGGGGACAGGGAATACGGGGGGGACACATGGAATATGGGGGGGAAGCATGGAATATGGGGGGGACACATGGAATATGGGGAGGAAACATGGAATATGGGGGAGAAGCATGGATTATGGGGGGGACACATGGAATAAGGGGGGACAGGGAATATGGGGGAGGACACATGGAAAATGGGGAAAGGGAATATGGGGGGGCATGGAATATGGGAGGGGGGACATGGAATATGGGTACACATGGAATATGGGGGGATCATGGAATATGGGGGGGACATGGATATGGGGGGACACATGGAATATTGGATGGGATATGGGGACACATGGAATATGGGGGGGACACATGGAATATGGGAGGGGACATGGGATATGGGGGGGGGACATGAATATGGGGGGACATGGAATATGGGGAGGAAAGGGAATATGGGGGGGGGACATGGAATATGGGAAGAGGACATAGAATATGGGGGTGCATCAAATATGGGGGGACGACACATGGAATATGGGGGGGACATGGATATGGGGGGGACACATGGAATATGGGGGGCAATGAATATGGGGGGGACATGGAATATGGAGGGGAAAGGGAACATGGGAAGGGGACATGGAATATGGGGGTGCATTGAATACGAGGTGGGGGGGACACATGGAATATGGTGGGGGGGGGGGGTTGGATCTTTGTGTGTGTGTGCCCCCCCCCCCCCCCCCCATCCAAGGGGCTTTTCCCCCTTAACCTGGGCCTGGCTGATGCGGACGGGCTCCCGGAGCAGGGTCCAGAGCACGCTCTGGAAGCAGGGGGGGGTGGTGAGGGAGCCGTTGTAGCGATAGTAGAGATCCAGGCGGGGGGGCAGCAGGGCCCGGATGCTGAAGGGGGGGATGGACGTCCTCTGCCCTGGGGGGGGGGGGGGGGGCAACAGGTTGGGGGGGGGGGGGGAGGAATTTGGGGGTGTCCCCCCCCCCCCCTTCCCTTTCTCCATCAGCAGCTCCCTGCTCGCTCACCAGCATAGCGGATGCTGCCGAGGTGCCTCAGGATGTTGGCGTAGGCAGGGTGGGGGGCAGCACCCACCTGGGGGGGGGCAAGGGGGG
Source organism: Lathamus discolor (assembly GCF_037157495.1). NCBI lineage: Eukaryota > Metazoa > Chordata > Aves > Psittaciformes > Psittacidae > Lathamus > Lathamus discolor. The sequence continues at coordinate 2,875,034 of NC_088907.1, forward strand.
TGTCAAAGGGGGGGGGGGTTGGGAGGGGATTTGGGTGGGGTTGGGGGGAGATTTTGGGGGGATTTTGGGGGGGTTGGGGGGGTTCTAGGATGGTTTGGGGAGGGGGTTTTGGGGGTGATTTGGGGGGGTTGGGAAGGTTTTGGGGGGGTTTTGGGGTGTTCTAGGATGGTTTGGGGAGGGGGTTTGGGGGGGTTTGGGGAGGTTTTGGGGTGATTTAGGGGGGTTTGGGAAGGTTTTGGGGGGGTTGGGAAGGTTTTGGGGTGATTTGGGGGGGTTTGGGAAGGTTTTGGGGGGGTTGGGAGGGGTTTTGGGGTGATTTGGGGGGGTTTGGGGGTGTTCTAGGATGGTTTAGGGAGGGGGTTTTTGGGGTGTTTTGGGGGTTTGGGGGAGATTTTGGGGAGGTTTTGGGGTGATTTGGGGGGGTGGGGAGGTTTGGGGGGGGTTTTGGGGTGTTCTGGGATGGTTTGGGGAGGGGGTTGGGGTGGTTTTGGGGGGTTTGGGGGAGATTTTGGGGTGATTTGGGAGGGGTTTGGGGGTGTTTCGGAGAGGATTTGGGAGGGATTTTTGGGGTGTTTTGGGGATGTTTTGGAGAGGTTTTGGGGTGGTTTGGGACAGTTTTTTGGGGTGTTTCGGGGTGGTTTTGGGTGTTTCGGGGTGGGTTTTGGGTGTTTTTTTGGGGTGGTTTTGGGTGTTTCGGGGTGTTTTGGGGTGGTTTTGGGTGTTTCGGGGTGGTTTGGGGTGGTTTTGGGTGTTTCGGGGTGGTTTTGGGTGTTTTTTGGGGGTGGTTTTGGGTGTTTCGGGGTGTTTTGGGGTGGTTTTGGGTGTTTTGGGTGATTTTTTGGGGTGGTTTTGGGTGTTTCGGGGTGGTTTGGGGTGGTTTTGGGTGTTTCGGGGTGTTTTGGGTGTTTTTTTTGGGTGGTTTTGGGTGTTTCGGGGTGTTTTGGGTGATTTTTTGGGGTGGTTTTGGGTGTTTCGGGGTGGTTTGGGGTGGTTTTGGGTGTTTCGGGGTGGTTTTGGGTGTTTTTTTGGGGTGGTTTTTGGGTGTTTCGGGGTGGTTTTGGGTGTTTTTTTGGGGTGGTTTTGGGTGTTTCGGGGTGTTTTGGGGTGGTTTTGGGTGTTTCGGGGTGGTTTGGGGTGGTTTTGGGTGTTTCGGGGTGGTTTTGGGTGTTTTTTTGGGGTGGTTTTGGGTGTTTCGGGGTGTTTTGGGTGTTTTTTTTGGGTGGTTTTGGGTGTTTCGGGGTGTTTTGGGTGATTTTTTGGGGTGGTTTTGGGTGTTTCGGGGTGGTTTTGGGTGTTTCGGGGTGTTTTGGGTGTTTTTTTGGGGTGGTTTTGGGTGTTTTTTTTGGGGTGGTTTTGGGTGTTTTTTGGGGTGGTTTTGGGTGTTCCGGGCTGTTCGGGGGGGTCGGTACCTCCAGCAGCACCCCCAGCACAGCCAGGCCCCCGCTGTGGTGCTGCGCCTCGCTGGCGTTGCCATAGCGCTCGGCATCGTAGTGCACCACGTGCATCTGGGGAGGGGGGGGCAGAGCAGGGACCCCCCCATAGACACAGCCCCCCCCCCCCCCCCCATCACCCCCTTCCCTTCTGGACCCCATTCCCGAGCCCAGCCGCATTCCTGCACCCGTTTCCAAGCCCCAGCCCTGTTTCCTACCCGTTTCCCACCCCATTCCCATCCCATTTCCTATTCTCATCCCATGTCTCACCTCATTCCTATCCCTTTCCCATTCCATTTTCCACTTTATTCCCAACCCATTTCCCATTTCCATCCCATTTCCCATTCCATATCCCACTCCCATCCTATTTCTGACTTCATTCCTATTCCTTTTCCATTCCCACCCCATTTCCCATTCCCATCCCATTTCCCATTTCTATCCCATTTCCAACCTCATTCCTATCCCTTTCCCATTCCATTTCCCACCTTATTCCCAACCCATTTCCCATTCCCATCCCCTATCCCATTCTCATCCATTTCTGACCTCATTCCTATTCCTTTTCCATTCCCACTCTGTTTCCCACCTCATTCCTATCCCATTCCCATGTGATTTCCCACCTCATTCCTGTTCCTTTCCCATTCCCGTCCTGTTTCCCACCTCATTCCCATCCCCATTCCCACCCATTCCATTCCCCATCCCATTCCCCATTCCCATCCCCTTTCCCACCTTATTCCCACCCCATTCCCCATTCCCCCCCCATTCCCATTTCCCACCCCATTCCCCATTCCCCATTCCCACCCCGTTTCCCACCCCATTTCCCCCCCCATTCCCCATTCCCATTCCCCATTCCCATCCTGTTTTCCACCTTATTCCCATTCCCACCCCATTCACATCCCATTTCCCACCTTATTCCCGCCCCATTCCCCATCCCATTCCCCCCCCATTCCCTATTCCCCATTCCCCCCCCATTCCCCTCCCCATTCCACCCCATTTCCCTCCCCATTCCCACCCCATTCCCATTCCCCATTTCCCACCCCATTCCCCATTCCCACCCCGTTTCCCACCTTATTCCCATTCCCCCCCATTCCCATTCCCCATTCCCATTCCGTTTCCCACCTCATTCCTGTTCCCACCCCATTCCCACCCCGTTCCCATTCCCATTTCCCATCCCATTCCCCATTCGCATCCCGTTTCCCACCTCATTCCCACCCCATTCCCCATTCCCCCCCATTCCCATTCCCTATTCCCCATCCCCATCCCATTTCCGACCCCATTCCCACCCCGTTTCCCACCCCATTCCCATTCCCCCCCATTCCCATTCCCTATTCCCCATTCCCCCCCATTCCCATCCCATTCCCCATTCCCATCCCATTTCCCACCTCATTCCCCCCCCATCCCCATCCCATTCCCCCCCCGCCCCGGTACCTCCGCCGCCGCCCTGTGCCCCTCCACCAGATGCTCGGCCCCTCCGCTGCCCCCCGCCGCTCCCCAATGGAAGTGCAGCTGCTCCGCGGCGAAGCTCCGGGGGAGCCCCCGCAACCGCAGCGACCGCGGCAGCTCCAGCACCGCTGCGGGGACCCGGGACGGGGCTCACGGCACCGCCGACACCGGACCCCCCCCCCCCCCCCTCAATCCCGGTCCCCCCCTTACCCGTGTGCCCGTTGTTGCTCAGCGGCAGGAGCGAGGCCCCGGGGCTCTCGTAGCCCTCGGGGTGGATCGGGGGCAGCGAAGGGTCCGGTTCCACCCCCGTTATCCGGATGTCGATGGGGGACTGAGCCCGGCCCCCGCACGCCGGGTACCCCTCGGGCCAATGGTGCTGCCCGTGGGGACCTGCGCATGGTACGGAGGGGGGGGGGGGTTATCCCGGTATTCCTCACGTCGGGAATGCCCCCGCTTGACCCCGTGTTGAGCGGGGCCGGGATATTCCCAATGTTCTCCTTAATCCTTTCGGGACGGGTTTTCCGGCTCGGGGAGCGGGGACAAAGGGAGGGGGGGGGGGGGCACCCACGGGGTCTCCAATGGGATGGGGCTTAACCGGGATCGGATCCTAATTGGATTTGGCAGCGGGGATGGAGCTTTATGTAAGGGAGCACAATGGGAGCATTGGAGCACGGGGGGGACCGGGGGGGGGGGGACCCAAGCACCCACCTCCCGTTTGGGGGGGACCCAAAGAAGTCGAGGGGGGGGACGGACACATATGGGGGGCACCCATTCATCTACATCTGAGTGGGGGGACCCAAAGAAGTCGAGGGGGGACACACATATGGGGGGCACCCATTCATCTACATCTGAGTGGGGGGACCCAAAGAAGTCGGGGGGGGCACACACACATATGGGGGGCACCCATTCATCTACATCTGAGTGGGGGGGACCCGAAGAAGTCGAGGGGGGGGGACGCACATATGGGGGGCACCCATTCATCTACATCTGAGTGGGGGGGACCCAAAGAAGTCGGGGGGGGACACACACACATATGGGGGGCACCCATTCATCTGCCTCTGAGTGGGGGGCACCCAGGGGAAAGGGGGGGTTATGGGCACGCAGCTCTATTGGAACAGGGTTGGGGGCTTTGGGGGGTGCACCCATCCATATATCCCCCCCCCCCCAATTTGGGGGTGCTGGTGTGGGCCCCACTCACCCTCATACGCCCAATGGGGACCTGTGGGGGGGGGGGAAGCAGAGACGTTGGGGGGGGGGGGCTTTGAGATGAGCCCCCCCCCCCCCCCAACAAACCCATTCCTGGGGTCCCAAAGGGGGGGTCCCTGCATTGGGGTGACCGGGGGGGGGGGGGCACTCACCGGCGGGCAGGGCAGGGGCCGGGGCCCCCAGCAGCAGCAGCAGCACCGGCAGCATGGCGGGGGGGGGGCCGGGGGGCAGCGGGACCCGGCTTAAATACCCCCGGGGGGGGGGAAAAGGGGGGGGGGGGAAGGGGGGGGCGGGGGGGGTCCATCCCCCAACCCCCAGGGCGGGGGGGGGGGTGGGGGCATGGGGGGAATTGGGGAGGGGGATGGGGGAAAGGGGGGGGTTGGGGGGGTCATGGGGGCTGGGGACGTGGGGGGGGGGGGGCCCTGCCCTGGCTCCCCTCGCCCCGCCCCCGTTGTCCAGCCACGCCCATTTTATAAGCCACGCCCCTTGTCCATAACCACGGCCCTTCTCGCTGACGTCACAAGGGTACACTCCTCCCCCCACGTGCTGGCCCGCGCGCCCTCCCGCCCCCTCTTTATTATGTAATGTGGTTCCGCCCCACCCCTCCGTCCCTATTGGCCGTGACGTGACGGCAAAGTCGCCGCCCATTGGTGGGAGGCAGCGGGGAGGGGAAAGGGGGCGGAGTCAAAGACCCCCAGCGCGGAGCCTGTGTCGCCACATGGAGGGGCGTGGCCGCCGCCCCACCTCCTCCGACCAATCAGCTGCGGGGCGGCTCGGCATTGGGCAGCGCCGGCCAAGCAGGAGCGAGGGGGCGTGGCGCGGCGCTGAGGCCCCGCCCGTTACTGGGGTGCGGGAGCCAATGGGCGAACGGGGTGGGCGGGGCGCAGCGGGAGGCACGTGCGGCCGCGCACGTGTCCGCGTGGGGCCGGCGCAAGCCGGGTGGGACCGGGACGGGAACAACGAGATCGGGAAACGCGCACCGGGATACAGGGATACAGGTACCGGGATACGGGGATAGGGATACCGGGATACAGGGATACAGGTACCGGGATACGGGGATAGGGGTACCGGGATACAGGGATACAGGTACCGGGATACAGGGATACAGGTACCGGGATACGGGGATACAGGTACCGGGATACAGGGATACAGGTACCGGGATACGGGGATAGGGGTACCGGATACAGGGATACAGGTACCGGGATACAGGGATACAGGTACCGGGATACGGGGATACAGGTACCGGGATACAGGGATACAGGTACCGGGATACGGGGATACAGGGATACAGGTACCGGGATACGGGGATACAGGTACCGGGATACGGGGATAGGGGTACCAGGATACAGGTACCGGGATACGGGGATACAGGGATACAGGTACCGGGATACAGGTACCGGGATACAGGGATAGGGATACCGGGATACAGGGATACAGGTACCGGGATACAGGGATACAGGTACCGGGATACAGGGATAGGGGTACCGGGATACGGGGATACAGGGATACAGGGATAGGGGTACCGGGATACGTGGATAGCGGTACCTGGATACAGGGATATAGGTACCGGGGTACAGGGATACAGGGATACAGGTACCAGGATACGGGGATAGCGATACCGGAATACAGGGATACAGGTACCGGGATACGGGGATACAGGGATACAGGTACTGGGATACGGGGATACAGGTACCGGGATACAGGGGATAGCGATACCGGGATACAGGGGTACAGGTACCGGGATACAGGGATAGCGATACTGGGATACGCGGATACAGGTACCGGGATACGGGCACCGGGATCTGGATACTGGCACTGGGATAGGGATACTGGTACTGGGAGAGCAATACTGGGATAGGGATACAGGGATAGGGATACCGGGATACAGGGATAGCGATACTAGGATACGGGCACCGGGATCGGGATACCGGGATCGGGATAGCGCTACCGGTACTGGGAGAGCGATACTGGGATAGGGATACCGGGACCGGGATAGGGATACAGGGAATGGGGGCACCGGGATAGCGCTACCGGCACTGGGATACCCATACCGGCAGCTGGAGATCAGTACTGGTACCGGGACAGGGACACCGGTGCCGAGATACAGGGATAGTGGTACCGGGCTAAGGACATCAGGACCGGGATAGGGGCACCGGGATAACGCTACCGGTACTGGGATGGCGATACCGGGATAGGGATACCGGTACCGGGATAGCAATACAGGGATAAGGGCACCGGGATACAGGGATGGCGATACCGGGACAGGGATACAGGGACAGGGATACCGGTACCGGGATAGCAATACCGGTACTGGGATGGCGATACCGGGACAGGGATACAGGGATAGGGATACCGGTGCCTGCAGCAGGACAGGGGAACCGGGGGGGGGGGGGGGGAGGGGGCGAAGGTCCCGGTACCGGGGGGTGCAATTGGGGGGGGGGGGGGGGTCCCTGTTATTGGGGTCCCATTGGGGGGGGGGGATCCAAGTTCGCAATGACCCAAATTCCCCCTTTTTCCCCTCTTTTTTCCCTCCCCCCCCCCCCCCCCCGCAGCCTCGTCCCCACGGAACTGAACCCCCCCCTCCCCCCCCCCCCATGGAACCCCCCCCCCCCCCCGCACCTGCTCCTGCGGCTCCCGCAGCTCCGAGAGCGAGGCCGAGGGGGGCGGCCCCGTCGCGACCCCCCCCCGCACCTGAGCACGGCTCCAAGCGCCGGGGGGGGGGCGGGACGAGGCCCCCCCCGGTCCCCCCCATCCCCGTGCCCTGGGAAGCGGCCACGGAAAAGGGAGAGGGGGGGGAAACCGCGGGCCCCTCCCCCCCAGCGATGCCGATCGCGTCTTTGCCCAAAAAGTGAGTTTTTGAGGTGAAAACCAACCTGGGGGGGGGGGGGGGGGGGGGGCACACAGGGCCTCTCCCCCCCCCCGGCCGCTGTGGCCCCAGCTCTGCCTCTGCCCCCTCCCAGTGCCAGGAGCTCGGGGGCTTCATCCGGCCCCTGCAGGAGCTGCTCGAGGGGCTCCAGCGGGGGCGGTTCCACAGAGGTGGGTGCCCCCCCCCTGCCCCACCCCCCTTTTCCTTCCCCTCCCCCCCCCTTTACCCCCACTTTTACCCCCTTTTCCCCCCACCCTTTTCCTTCCCCCCTTTTCCTCCCTTTGGTCTCTTTTTTCCCCCTTTTTTCCCCTTTTTCCTCCCTTTTTGCCCGTTTTCCCTCCCCTTTTCCCCCACTTTCCGACTTTTCACCTTCTTTTCCCTCCTTCTCTCCCCTTTTTTCCCATTTTCCTCACTTTTTTCCTCTTTTCCCTCCCCTTTTCCCCCCTTTCTGCTTCTTTTCCCTACTTTCTCCTCCCTTTTTTCCCATTTTCCTCCTTTTTTTTCCTATTTCTCACTTTTTCCTCCCTATTTCCTCTTTTTTCCCTTTTTCTTCCCTTTTCCCACCTTTTTTCCCCACCCTTTTCCTTCCCCCCTTTTCCTCCCTTTTTCCACCTTTTCCCTCCCTTTCCCTCTCCCTTTTCCCCCTTTTTTCCCATTTTCCTCCCTTTTTTACCCATTTCTCCTTTCTTTCTCCGTATTTCCTCCAATTTTTCCCTATTTCCTCCCTTTTCCCCTTTTTCCTCTCTTTTCCCTCCCTTTTTCTTCCTTTTCCTCCCCCTTTCCTCCCTTTTTTCCCCTTTTCCTCCCTTTTTTCCCATTTTCCTCCCTTTTTTACCCATTTCTCCTTCCTTTCTCCGTATTTCCTCCGATTTTTCCCTATTTCCTCCCTTTTTTCCCCCTTTTCCCACCTTTTCCCCCCTCACCCCCTTTGGACCCCCCAGGCCTCAGCACCTTCCAGCAGAGCCTGGCCATGGACCGGCTCCACCGCATCATCGGGGTCCTGCAGAAGCCCCACATGGGGTAAGCGCTGCCCCATAGCCCCCCCCATAGCCCCACTACGGGAGCGGGGACCCCCCGCCCGCTAGGGGGCGCCTCCCCCCCTCACTGGTGCCCTCTCCTTACCCCACAGCGCCCGGTACCTGGCCACGCTGCTGCAGGTGGAGGGGATGCTCCGGGTGTGGTTCCCCCACGTGACCCCCAAACCGGGCCCCTCCCCCCCGCCGCCGCCCCTCCCCCCGCAGCGCGACCCCCGATGCGTGACCCCCCCCTCCCCCCCCCCCCCCCCATTTCCCATTTTTGGCCTTTTTTTGGGGGAATTTTCTCATTTAACGCGGATTTTGTGACCTGGGGGGGGGGGGGAGGGGCAGGACCCCCCCATGTGGTGCTTGTGGGGGTGGGGTAACCGCACTGCCCCTCCCCCACCGGAAGCAAGGGGGGAGGGGGGGAGGGCCAACCCCTCCCCCCCCCCGCCGCCAGCACCCCAAACGGTGACCTCTGACCCCGTGACCTGCCCGCTAAGCGCTGACCTTTCCCAGCGGCACAAGCCCCGCCCCTTTATCCTACCCCCCCTCGTTCATAAGCCCCGCCCAGCGCTCCTCGCGACGTCACTTCCGCTTCCCGCTGCGTCGCGGTGAGCGGGGCGAAACCACGGCGGTCACGTGGTGGTGGTGGTGGTGGTAGGGGGGGAAGGTCACGTGGAGAAGGGAGGAAAGTCACGTGGAGGGGGCGGATCTTCCGTTCATCCCCCGGCCCCCACCGCTCCAGCCCCGGTGCGGCCATGGCGAATCACCTCCGGTTCTGGGGCCGCACCGTCATGGTCCAGAACGGCAACGTGGAGGCGGCGTACGGCGTGCTCAATAGGTGAGGGGCGGAGGAAGGAGGGGGGGGGGTGAACGGGAGCAGCCGAGCACCGGCCCGGTGAAGCGGAGCCGCCGTTAAGGCCTCCCCTCCGCCCCGCAGGCTCCTGGCGCAGGACGGGCTGGTGGACACGGTGCGGCGCGGGCGCTACTACGAGAAGCCGTGCCGGCGGCGGCAGCGCTCGGCCTTCGAGGCGAGCCGGCGGGTGTACGGCGCCGAGATGGGCCGCAAGATCGCGTTCCTGGCGCGGAGCAACCGGCTCGACCCGTGGCTCGGCTGCTAATGGCGGCCGCAATAAAGGCTCCTCCTTCCCTGCCGCCGCCTTCGCTTGTCGTCATCGCCGCGGGGAGCTGCGATTGGCTGAGGGAGCCGGGTGGGCGGGGGGGAGGCGCAGGACACGCCCCCCCACACGGGGAGGGGGTGGGGGGGGGTCTTACTTGCAACACAGGCCACGCCCACCTCGGCGTCCGCCAATCACCGCGCGACCCCGCGGCATAGGCCACGCCCACCACCCACCCCCCCCCCCCCCCCGGGGACGCTCCGTCCTTGTCCTTCCGCCCGGAGCCCCGCCCCGCTCTCCCGCCATCCCCCGCAGCGCGCAGGCGCCGCGCCGTCATTTCCGGTTCCGCCGCGACGTGCCGTCGCCGTCAGGGGCCGCCGAGCGGGGCCCGGCCGCGCCCGGTGAGGAACGGGAACGGGAATGGGAATGGGGCCGGGAATGGGAATAGGGCAGGGAACAGGAAGGGGAACGGGGCCGGGAACGGGGCTGGAAATGGGACCGGGAACGGGGTCGGGAACGGGACCGGGAATGGGGCAGGGAATGGAAACGGGAATGGGGCCGGGACCAGGAACAGGAACGGGAATGGGAATGGAATCGGGACCGGGAACGGGAACTGGGCCTGGAATGGGAACGGGACCGGGGCCGGCAATGGGACCGGGACCAGGAATGGGAATGGGAACGGGAATGGGTTGGGAATGGGGCTGGGACCGGGAACAGGAACGGGACCGGGGCAGGGAACGGGACTGGGAATGGGGCTGGGAATGGGTCGGGAATGGGACCGGGAACGGGAACCGGGCCTGGAATGGGAATGGGACCGGGACCAGGAATGCGACCGGGAATGGGGTCGGGAACGGGACCGGGAACGGGACCGGGAATGGGAACCGGGCCTGGAATGGGAATGGGACCGGGGCCGGCAATGGGACCGGGAATGGGTCGGGACCGGGACGGGGGGGGAGCAGCGCCCTGGGAGCGCGGGTCCTGGACCTCGGAGCTTCCCGCATGGATCCCGTGGCGCTTCCCAAGGGGATTCGAGCCGGGGGGCGAGGGGGGGGGGACGGGGACCCCCCCCCCGGTGGGTGCCTGACGGGCCCGGGCCCCTCCTGCACAGGAGCGAGCGGCGGCCATGGCGCTGTCCAAGCGGGAGCTGGACGAGCTCAAGCCCTGGATCGAGAAGACGGTGAAGCGAGTCCTGGGCTTCTCGGAGCCCACCGTGGTCACGGCCGCGCTCAACTGCGTGGGCAAGGGCATGGACAAGAAGAAGGCAGCGGGTACGGGCCCCGCTCCCAACGGGCGGCGTTGGAACGCGCGGAGGAAAGCGGGATGGAGCCGAGGGGTTGGGGCCGGTAAAAAGCAGGATTTGGCCCGTCTGGGGGGGGGGGCTGGATTTGGCCCTTCCCGGCCGCAGCATTCCCGTTTGCTTGGGTGCGTTCGCATCCTTTTCCTTGCCCAATTCCTGCTCTTTTCCAGACCACCTCAAACCCTTCCTGGACGATTCCACGCTGCGCTTCGTGGACAAGCTCTTTGAAGCCGTGGAAGAAGGGCGGAGTTCCCGGCATTCCAAGGCCAACAGCGACCGGACCCGCAAGCGGGAGCTGAAGGTGATTATTCCCCATCGATTCCGTTGCCTTTCCCTATGGATCGGTGGCCCGGAGGCGTTGCTGCTTCCCTGCCGCGCTTCCCTCTTCCCGACGGGTACCGCTCGGAACGCGCCGCGTTCAGGAGTGGTTTTCCATGAGGAAATGGGGGAGCCTTCCCAGTCCCGTGCTTTTCCTTCGCTTCTTTCCCAGTTTTCGCTTGGCTCAGCTTTTCCTTTCCTCCCCATCCCCTCTGTGGCGGCAGCGTGGGCTTTTCCTGGGATGCGATGCTCCCAGCGCTCTTCCCAACGGCTCTTCCCGACGCGGCTCCGCGGTGGCTCAGCATTCCCGGTTTTCCATCAGGAATCAATGGGGGGGGGCGGTTGGGATGAGCTCTGAGGCGGAAGCTTCTCCATGGAAGGGTGCTGAGGAGTTGGGATGGGTTGAAGGAGAAGGTTTGGATGCCCCATTCCTGGCCCCCATTCCCATTCCAATGGGCTTGGAGCCTCCTGCCCATGGAATTGGATGAGCTTTAGGGTCTCTTCCCCCCCAATCCAGGCCGGGATTCCCTGATCCTGATTCCAGCAGGGATTTAGGAGCGCTCCCCCCCATCCATCGCCTGCCATGGTGGTGGGGGGGAAGCCTTGCGCATCCCAACCGCTTTTCCCTTCCTCTCTTCTCCGGAAGCCTTCGCTTCCCATCTTCTGGAATTGGAGCCGAGGCGACCCGGGGCCGCCCTCCGCTGCTCCCACTTCGCATTCCCAAGGAAGCTGCTTCCCTGTTTTCCATCGGTGTTATCCTCGGGGAGCCGGGATCATCCCGGGATGCACAAAGAGCCCCCAAAGGGCTCTTGGGACCAAACGGCTCCATCTTCATCTCTTACCTCCATCTTCTCTTACCTCCAATCCTCCTCTTCCTCGCCGCAATTCCCGGTCTTCCAACGAGCCCTGCATCCACGGCTCCGGGCGCAGATGCTCTCCTGGACCCCCAACGCCAGGGCAGGGTTTTAGAGCTCCTTTTTGTGCTTTGCATCCGGAGAGCTTGGAACGGCCGCGATGGATTCCTCTTGGGTTCAAGCGCCTTTGGGAAGCTCCAGGAAGGAAAAGCCGCGCTTCCGCCCCTTTATACTCTGGGCAAGTCCTTTCTCTGTAACCCATAGGTTTGGCCCCGAAGTGCCTGAGGAAGCGGCCTTGTAGCGAAGAAGGGAAGCGCGGCTCATGGCGACCGGGCGGTATCTCCTCTTCGCACCCAACAGCGGGCCGCGGCCGCCCAGCGCAGGCCTTCGGCGCCCCTTTATCCCGCTGGAGCCCACCGGTGCCGCGGGGGCCTCGGATGCGAGCTGCAATGCGGGGTGGAGGGGGATGCTGAGCGGGCTGGGGATGCAGCCTCCGGTGGGACAGGGAGGATGCCGACACCGAAGGCTCTTGATGGAAGAGTTGGGCCTGGAGAAGAGAAGAGCTCGGAGCGGGTCCATAGGGAACGTGGAGAA